>NW_024736326.1:0-17500 GCF_018991925.1 Homarus americanus
ATCATTGTGCTTCGTTTGATTGCGTATTGCTAACAGTGTTAATGCAGTAGGATGGTTAACACAACGGTGTTAATACTGGTAGGATGTTTTAATACAACAGTGTTAATACCAGTAGGATGGTTAATACAACAGTGTTAATACAGTAGGTTGGTTATGCAACAGTGTTAATACAGTAGGATGGTTAACAACAGTGATTAATGCAGTAGGATGGTTAATGCAACAGTGTTAATACAGTAGGTTTGATTTAATACAACAGTGTTAATATAGTAGGTTGGTTAATACAACTTTGTGTTAATACAGTAGGATGGTTAACACAACAGTGTTAATGCAGTAAGGATGGTTAATACAACAGTGTTAATACAGTAGGTTGGTTAATACAACAGTGTTAATACATAGGTTGGTTAACACAACTGTGTTAATACAGTAAGCTGGTTAGCCTGGCTGTGTTAATACGGTAGGATGGTTAACTAGCAGTGTGTGTGTTAATGCAGTAGGATACAGTGTTAATACAGTGGGTTGGTTAATGCTGTGTTAATACAGTGGATGGTTAACACAACAGTGTTAATACAGCAGGATGGTTAACACAACAGTGTAATACAGTAGGATGGTTAATACAACAGTGCACACAGTAGGTTGGTTAATACAACAGTGTTAATACAGTAAGGTTGGTTAATACAACTGTGTTAATAGTAGGATGGATTAACACAACAGTGTTAATGCAGTAGGAACACAGCATTGACAAAACAACAACAAAAACACACAAAAACACAACAAACAAAAACCAACAGTGCTAATGCAGAGATGGATTAATACAACAGTGTTAATACAGTAGGTTGGTTAATACAACAGTGTTAATACAGCAGGATTGGTTATACAACTGTGTTATACAGTAGATGGTTAACACAACAGTGTTAATGCAGCAGGATGGTTAATAACAGTGTTAATACAGTAGGTTGGTTAATACAACAGTGTTAATACAGTAAGCTGGTTAATACAACAGTGTTACTAAAGTAGGCTGGAGTAACACAACTGTGTTATACAGTAGGCTGGTTAATACAACTGTTAATACAGTAGGCTGGTTAATACAACAGTGTTAATACAGTAGGCTGGTTAATACAACAGTGTTAATACAGTAGAATGGTTAATACAACAGTGTTAATACAGTAGGATGGTTAGTACAACAGTGTTAATACAGTAGGCTGGTTAATACAACAGTGTTAATACAGTAGGATGGTTAATACAACAGTGTTAATACAGTAGGCTGGTTAATACAACTGTGTTAATACAGTAGGCTGGATTATACAACAGTGTTAATACAGTAGGATGGTTAATACAACAGTGTTAATACAGTAGGATGGTTAAAAACAACTGTGTTAATACAGCAGGATGGTTAATACAAATAGTGTTAATACAGCAGGATGGTTAATACAACCGTGTTAATAGCAGTAGGCTGGTTAATACAACAGTGTTAATACAGTAGGTTGGTTAAAACAACAGTGTTAATGCAGTAGGTTGGTTAATACAGTAGGCTGGTTAATACAAAGTGTTAATACAGTAGGCTGAAATACAAGTGATAATACAGCAGGTTGCTAAAAACAACAGTGTTAATACAGTAAGCTTGTTAATACAACAGTGTTAATACAGTAGGATGGTTAATACAACAGTGTTAATACAGTAGGATGGTTAAAAGTTAATACAGTAGGCTTTAAATACAACAGTGTTAATACAGTAGGCTGGTTAATACAACCCTGTTAATACAGTAGGCTGGTTAATACAACAGTGTTAAAACAGTATTGGTTAACAGCAGTGTTAATACAGGCTGATTAATGCAACCCTGTTAATACAGTAGGCTGGTTAATACAACAGTGTTAATACAGTAGGCTGGTTAATACAACAGTGTTAATACAGTGGACAGCAATACAACAGTGTTAATACAGCAGGCTGGATTAACACAACAGTGTTAATACAGTAAGCTGGTTAATACAACTGCTAAATACAGTAGGCTGGTTAATACCAACAGTGTTAATACAGTAGGCTTGGTTAATACAACTGTGTTAATACAGTAGGCTGGTTAATACAACAGTGTTAATACAGTAGGATGGTTAATACAACAGTGTTAATAATGCAGTAGGATGGTTAATGCAACATGTAAACAAGGTTAATACAACAGAATACAGTAGGCTGGTAATACAACAGTGTTAATACAGTAGGCTGGTTAATACAACTGTTAATACAGGGCTGGTTAATACAACAGTGTTAATACAGTAGGCTGGTTAATACAACAGAGTTAATACAGTAGGATGGTTAATACAACAGTGTTAATACAGTAGGCTGGTTAATACAACAGTGTTAATACAGTAGGCTGGTTAATACAACAGTGTTAATACAGTAGGATGGTTAATACAACAGTGTTAATACAGTAGGATGGTTAATACAACCCTGTTAATACAGTAGGCTGGTTAATACAACTTGTTAATACAGCAGGTTGGCTAAAACAACATGTTAATGCAGAAGGTTAACACAGTAGGCTGGTTAATACAAAAGTGTTAATACAGTAGGCTGGTAAAACAAGTGTTAATACAGCAGGCTGGTTAAAACAACAGTGTTAATACAGTAGGCTTGTTAATACAACAGTGTTAATACAGTAGATGGTTAATACAACAGTAATACAGTAGATGGTTAAAACAACAGTGTTAATACAGTAAGCTTTTAATACAACAGTGTACAGTACTGTTAATACAACCCTGTTAATACAGTAGGCTGGTTAATACAACAGTGTTAATACAGTAGGTTGGTTAATACAACAGTTAATACAGTAGGCTGATTAATACAACCCTGTTAATACAGTAGGGGTTAATACAACAGTGTTAATACAGTAGGCTGGTTAATACAACTGTTAATACAGTAGGATGGTTAATACAACAGTGTTAATACAGTAGGTTGGTTAATACAACTGTGTTAATACAGTAAGCTGTTAATAACTGTGTTAATACAGTAGTAATACAACTGTAACATACAGTAGGATGGTTAATACAACAGTGTTAATACAGTAGGCTGGTTAATACAACTGTGTTAATACAGTAGGATGGTTAATACAACAGTGTTAATACAGTAGGATGGTTAATACAACAGTGTTAATACAGTAGGATGGTTAATACAACAGTGTTAATACAGTAGATGGTTATACAACAGTGTTAATACAGTAGGCTGGTTAATAAACAGTGTTAATAAGTAGGCTGGTTAATACAACAGTGTTAATACAGTAAGATGGTTAATACAACTGTGTTAATACAGTAGGCTGATTAATACAACTGTGTTAATACAGTAGGCTGGTTAATACAACTGTGTTAATACAATAGGATGGTTAAAACAGTGTTAATACAGCAGGATGGTTAATACAACAGTGTTAATACAGTAGGCTGGTTAATACAACTGTGTTAATACAGTAAGCTGGTTAATACAACTGTGTTAATACAGTAGGCTGGTTAATACAAACGTGTTAATACAATAGATGTACAATACAAC
This sequence comes from Homarus americanus, assembly GCF_018991925.1. Lineage (NCBI taxonomy): Eukaryota > Metazoa > Arthropoda > Malacostraca > Decapoda > Nephropidae > Homarus > Homarus americanus. Next base: position 3,526 of record NW_024736326.1, read on the forward strand.
AGTGTTAATACAGTAGGCTGGTTAATACAACTGTGTTAATACAGTAAGCTGGTTAATACAACTGTGTTAATACAGTAAGCTGGTTAATACAACTGAGTTAATACAGTAGGCTATAATACAACTGTGTTAATACAGTAGGAGGTTAATACAACCCTGTTAATACAGTAGGCTGTTAATACAACGTGTTAATACAGTAGGCTGTTAACACAACTATAATAATAGTAGGCTAGTTAACACAACAGTGTTAATACAGTAACTGGTTAATACAACTGTGTTAATACAGTAAACTGGTTAATACAACAACACACAACTGTATTAATACAGTAGGATGAATAATACAACAGATAATACAGTAGGATGAACAACGTAAAATAACCATAAAACAGCGTAATACAGTAGGCTGGTTAACAACTGTGTTAATACAGTAAGATGGTTAATAAACAGTGTTAATACAGTAGGTTAATACAACCGTGTTAATACAGGATGGTTAATACAACAGTGTTAACACAGTAGGATGGTTAAACAACAGTGTTAATACAGGATAGTTAATACAACAGTGTTAATACAGAGGATGGTTAATACAACAGTGCTAACACAGTAGGATGGTTACATACAACAGTGTTAATACAGTAAAAAACAAAACAGGATGGCTAATACAACAGTAATACAGTAGGATGGTTAAAACAACAGTGTTAATACAGTAGGATGGTTAATAAAAACAGTAATAATACAGTAGGATGGTTAAACAACAGTGTATACAGTAGGATGGTTAACACAACAGTGTTAATGTAGGATAAATAAACAGACAGTAATAATAAGTAGATGGCAAAAATGACAGTGTTAATACAGTAGGATGTTAAACAACAGTGTTAAACAGTAGGATGTTAATACAACAGTAATACAGTAGGATGTTAACACAACAGTGTTAACAACAGTAGGATGGTTAATACAACAGTGTTAATGTAGGATGGTTAATACAGCAGTGTTAATACAGTAGGCTGGTTAATACAACAGTGTTAATACAGCAGGTTGGTTAATACAACAGTGTTAATACAGTAGGATGGTTAACACAACAGTGTTAATACAGTAGGATAAATACAACAGTGTTAATACAGTAGGTTGTTAATACAACAGTGTTAATACAGTAAGTCAGTTAATACACATATTACAATAATATTAATACAACAGTGTTAATACAGTAGGATGGTTAACACAACAGTGTTAATACAGTGGATGAATAATACAGCAGTGTTAATACAGTAGGTTGGTTAATACAACTGTGTTAATACAGTAGGATGGTTAACAACAGTGTTAATGCCGGTAGGCTGGTTAATACAACAGTGTTAATACAGTAGGGCTGGTTAATACAACAGTGTTAATACAGTAGGTTGGTTAATACAACAGTGTTAATACAGTAGGTTGGTTAATACAAAAGTGTTAATACAGTAGGCTGGTTAATACAACAGTGTTAATACAGGCTGGTTAAAACAGTGTTAATACATAGGTTAATACAACAGTTAATACAGTAGGCTGGTTAATAACAGTGTTAATACAATAGGATGATTAACAAACATTAATACAGTAGATGGTTAATACAACAGTGTTAACAGTAGGCTAGTTAATACAACAGTGTTAATACAGTAGGTTGGTTAATACAACAGTGTTAATACAGGTTAATACAAAGTGTTAATACAGTAGGATGGATAACACAACAGTGTTAATGCAGTAGGATGGTTAATACAACAGTGTTAACAGTAGGTTGGATTATTACAAAAGTGTTAATACAGTAGGATGGTAAAATAAAAAGTGTTAATACAGCAGGTTGGTTAAAAAACAGTGTTAATACAGTAGGTTGGTTAATACAACACTGTGTTAACACAGTAGGCTGGTTAATACAACAGTGTGTTAATACAGTAGGCTGGTTAATACAACAGTGTTAATACAGTAGGCTGGTTAATACAACTGTGTTAGTACAGTAGGCTGGTTAATACAGCAGTGTTAATACAGTAGGCTGGTTAATACAGCAATGTTAATACAGTAGGCTGGTTAATACAACAGTGTTAATACAATGCATGGATTTAATACAACTGTGTTAATACAGTAGGCTGGTTAATACAGCAGTGTTAATACAGTAGGTTGGTTAATACAGCAGTGTTAATACAGTAGGCTGGTTAATACAACTGTGTTAGCAATACAATGGAGTTGGTTAATACAACAGTGTTAATACAGTAGGCTGGTTAATACAACAGTGTTAATACAGTAGGCTGGTTAATACAACTATGTTAATACAGTAGGCTGGTTAATACAACAGTGTTAATACAGTAGGCTGGTTAATACAACTGTGTTAATACAGTAGGATGGTTAATACAACAGTGTTAATACAGTAGGTTGGTTAATACAACAGTGTTAATACAGTAGGCTGGTTAATACAACAGTGTTAATACAGTAGGCTGGTTAATACAACTGTGTTAATACAGTAGGATGGTTAATACAACAGTGTTAATACAGTAGGCTGGTTAATACAACAGTGTTAATACAGTAGGCCTTGTTAATACAGAGTGTTAATACAGTAGGCTGGTTAATACAACTGTGTTAATACAGTAGGCTGATTAATACAACTTGTTAATGCGATAAACTATTCATTACAACAAACATTAGTCAACACATGCCCTCCTCACCTCTCCCTCCTCCCTCACCTCTCTCTCCTCCTCCCTCTCCCTCCTCCCTCACCTCTCCCCTCTCCCTCTCCCCCCCCCCTCCCTCTCTCCTCCCTCCCCCTCCTCCCTACTTCCTCCTCCCCACCTCTCCCTCCTCCCCACCTCTCCCCCACCCCTCACCTCTCCCCCCCACCTCCCCTCCTCCCCTCCCCCTCCCTCCTCCCCCCCCCTCCTCCCCCCCCCCCCCACCCCCCCCCCCCCCCCCCCCCCCACCTCTCCTCCTCCTTCCTTATCCCTTCCCTGTTCCCTCCCTGACTCCTCCTCCCTCCTTATTCACTCTACCCCAGCTTCTCATCTACCTTCCCAACCCCTCACCTGTACCCCACCCCTCCACCCCACATCTCACCCCCCCCACCTCCCTCCACCCCTACCCCCTCCCCTGCCCCACCCCTCACCCCCTCACCTCCACCCCTACCCCATCACCTACCCCCACCCCCTCCACCCCTACCCATCTCCCACCCCCCACATCTCACCCCCTACCCCACATCTCCACCCCTACCCCCACATCTCCACCCCCTACCCCACATCCCCTCCACCCCTACCCCTCCCCAATATCAACACTTTATGTCACATATCCGTGCTGGTGTGCGCCTAAATTACACGTCTGTTGATCACAGTCACCCGGGGAGGCGAGTGTCGCTTGTCCGCGTGTAAATACTGGAGGCTGATGGTAGTTGTGTAATCACCGACTGGCCCTCCAAGTGGTGATTCTGGTTTATCAAGTGCTTTCTCTAGTGATTGAGTGGTTTTTTGTGATTTGGAAGGATTTTTTACTGGAACGGACTTTTCATTTCAAGGAGTTTTTGCGTAACTGGATGATTTTTTTGGTGGGTGGGGAGGAAACTGACATAGTGGTAAGTTTTGCTGCGTAATTGGGGATAGATTATCAAGTACCTGGCGACAACTCGCGATACTGGACTGAGCATTTTGGCACAAATAGACTTAAGTTCACAAGTTAACTGCATTTACCCTAACTGTATATTACATAGAATTACCTCTAAGAACAGAACTCTCTGGACACGAGACAACATGGCATCAACTTCGAAGGTCAGACATATAATTGATTGGGTTACAGTTTCTCTTCATTACAAAGTATATCCACAATAACAGGCGAGAAAATACCTAAATGTAAATAAATACTTGATTCAATATAGTTAACCTCCTCCCCTCCTCCCCTCCCCTCCTCTCCCCTCCCTCCTCCCCTTCCCTCCCTCCCCTCTCCTCCTCCCTCCCTCCCCTCCCTCCCCTCCCCTCCATGACCCTTCATTAAGTAATACCAGATTTCTCTCAAGTGTCAGGAATTCTATCTGTTGCTAACATTTAGGACATAGTTGACTGGGTACCATTTAAGAGGGTATACTGCATCGTTGTTATAATATGTGACGACTAAACTAACCTGGAAGCTGATGACGTTATTATAAGCTCTACATTAAGTCAGAAGAAAAGAATAAGAGAGAGAGAGAGAGAGAGAGAGAGGAGAGAAGAGAGCATCATTGTCGTTATTCTCCTGTATCTGTATTTTTATGGCCAAGACTGTATCCGTATCACCATGCTATGATGACACGTAAACTCAGCGGACGGTTCAGTATCAGTAACTCAGGGTGAGGAAATTAACCACAACTCTCCCTCACAAACACCGTGTATTAGTGTGTGTGTGTGTGTGTGTGTGTGTGTGTGTGTGTGTGTGTGTGTGTGTGTGTAGTGTGTGTGTGTGATACTCAAAGGCGCCAACCACTGCAAATAAAGACACATTCTTACAACATCGGGAAGTTAGTGAAGTGTGAGTCTTTCTGGTTGAGAATTACGAAGGAAACGTTGTAATAAAAGATGACATTTTTGTCTTTTAAGTTTGTCAGGTAAAACACACGTACATATCATACATTAGAGGCAGAGGGGGGTCAGGATGGGTCACTATAAGAGGTTGGGGAGGGGGTCAGATGGGTCACTATAAGAGGCTGGGGAGGGGGTCAGGTCACTATAAAAGGGGAGGAAGGAGGCAGTGTCACCATGAGGCTGGGAGGGGTCAGGTTGGGTCACTATAAAAGGTTGGGGAGGGGGTCAGGATGGGTCACTATAAGAGGCTGGGAGGGGGTCAGGATGGGTCACCATAAAAGGCTGGGGAGGGGGTCAGTTGGGTCACCATAAGAGGCTGGGGAGGGTCAGGATGGGTCACCACAAGAGGCTGGGGAGAGGAGGCCAGTTGGGTCACTATAAGAGGCTGGAAGAGAGGAGGTCAGGTTGGGTCACTATAAGAGACTGGGAGGAGGTCAGGTTGGGTCACTATAAGAGGCTGGGGGAGGAGGTCAGGTTGGGTCACTATAAAAAGGTGGGAGGAGAGGAGGTCAGGATGGGTCACTATAAAGGTTGGGGAGAGGAGGTCAGGTTAACATATAAGAGGCTGGGGGAGAGGAGGTCAGGTTGGGTCACTATAAGAGGCTGGGGAAAGGAGGTCAGGTTGGGTCACCATCAAGAGGCTGGAGGAAAGGAGGTCAGGTTGGGTCACTATAAAAGGTTGGGGAGGAGGTCAGGTTGGGTCACTATAAGAGGCTGGAGAGGAGGTCAGGTTGGGTCACTACAAGAGGCTGGGGAGAGGAGGCCAGGTTGGGTCAATATAAGAGTCTGGGGAGGAGGTCAGGTTGGGTCACTATAAGAGGCTGGGGAGGAGGTCAGGTTGGGTCACCACAAGAGGCTGGGGAGGGAGGCCAGGTTAACAATATAAGAGGCTGGGGAGGAGGTCAGGTTGGGTCACTATAAGAGGCTGGGGAGGAGGTCAGGTTGGGTCACCACAAGAGGCTGGGGGAGGGTAGTGAAGGACCCCTGAACTGACGGCTGACGGTGAGTGTGATCCAGGAGTTGGTCGTTGATGTCAGCAGCACACGGCTGACAAATCACAGGGCGGGGGACGGTTTCCTCCTCCCTACTGAGAGAGAGAGAGAGAGAGAGAGAGAGAGAGAGAGAGATAATATTATGAACGAGAGAGTGAGAAAATTAATGGGAGAGGGAGAACAAAGGGAAGAGAGAGAAAATACAAGATAGAGACATAGAGAAAAGGGAAAATAAGAGAGACAGACATTCCCCCCAATTACTCCCACCCTGAAAAAAATAGGGTTGTAATATTGTTGAGTCTGGACACCTCCACGATGATAAACATTACTGGTGCATCGTTACCTCCCTCATCACTCAACCCCTGGCAGTAGTGGTTGTATCTGGAACATGAAATTCCTAGAAAACCTGTTGTGTAGCGGTCGAGAGAGAGAGAGAGAGAGAGAGAGAGAAGTGGTTATATAAAGAGATAGAGAGAGTAAATTCACCCGTTTACTCATTCTCTCTCCCTTCTCTCCCTCAGTTTCTCCTTACCTCTCTCTTTCTCTCCTTTTCTTTGTACCTTTCTTCCTCTCTCTCTCCCCCTAAGGCTCATTCCTTATTATAAACTCTTGGGATTATGAACCATTAGGTGCCCGGGCATCGCTGGGGGCAAGATAATGAGATGATGGAGGCCAAGAGTGATACCACCGCCAGCATGGACAGTTTTTGGCCAGTGTAGTTGTTGTCGTTGTTGTTGGTGGTGGTGGTGTGGTTGTTGGTGGTGGTGGTGTGAATGTTGTTGTTGGCGTCATTGTTGTAGTAGTGGCTGTTATTGTTTTTGTAGTTTGTTGGTGTTATTTTCGTTGTTTTTGTTATTGTTGGCGTCTTTTTTGGTGTTGTGGTTGTTGTTGATGTGGTTTTTGGTGTTGTGGTTGTTGTTACTTTTGTTGTAGTTGTTGTTGTTTTGGCCTTTGTTGTGTGTCTTGTACATGGCCCTCATTGACCTAACCTAACCAAGACCTTCGACTCGGTCAACAGGGAAGTCCTTGTGGACCCTCAGCCGGTTTGGCTGCCCACTAAAATTCATCGCCATTGTGAAGCAACTCCGCGATGGCATGGACGGCAGTGTTCCCACAATGGCACCCAGTCTGAGTTCTTCTCCATCCAAACGGGGGTAAAACAAGGATGTGTACTGGCGCCAACTCTCTTTTCCATTTTCTTGGCTGCCTTCCTTACTCGTGTCAGTGCCAATCTAGCAGGCGGGTGACATCCAGCATCGGATGAAAGATCTTTTCAACATAAGATGATTCCAGGCAGGAACAAAGGTGTCGGCCGCTTCCATCGCTGAACTTCAGTAAACAGACGACCTCACCCTTGTCGTTCACACTAACGCGACTTACAATAGATCCTGAACAAATACGCAGATGCGTACGCACACTTCGGCCTTGAGGTGAATGTACGTAAGACTCCTATTCTTTTCATCCTGCCCCTGGTTCAGCAACACCCCCACCATCCATCCAGCTTAACGGTACTACCCTCTCGAATGTTACCCACTTTCAGTATGGTCTTCCCACCTGTCCACCACCGTGGACATCGATGAAGAGATTCAAAATCGGATCGGATGTTCATCTCAACCTTTGGACGACTCTGTACCCATGTCTTCAGCTGTAGGAAGCTGAATTTATCTACAAAGCTGCACGTGTATCAAGCAGTTGTCCTTCCCACCCTGCTATATGGCAGCTAGACATGGGTTCACATACAGGAGGCACCTCAAGACACTTGAAAACTTTCACCAACGTAGTCTACGTTCCATCCTCCGAGTTCGCTAGGAAGACAAGAGAACAAATGCCAGTATCCTCGCTGACACCAACTGTAGGAGCATTGAAGCTACCATTATCCATGAACAACTATGTTGGACTGGCCATGTTACCCGCATGGACGACAGTAGACTGCCAAAGCAGCTACTTTACAGTCACCTAACGAATGGTAAACGAAACGCTGGCGGGCAACTGAAAAGGTGTAAGGATAGTCTTAAGACAAACCTGAATTGTGCCAAATCTACCCCTCACCTGGGAGATGCTTACTCCACACCGTAACGTTTGGAGGATCACCACACGAGGTGTCAATACTTTTGAGTTCGCCCGACTGCATACCGAGGCAGATAAGCGCCAACGCCGGAAAGACGCTGCCGCCGCCCCTCCCGCACTAGACGTAGCCCTCCACACGTGTGTAACAAATTACTCTTATATTGTCTTTTTACTTATTTTTATTTATTTATTTATTCTTACTTCTCTCACTTTTTCTTTATTATCCAATTTTCTTTTCTTCTGTGTTCGTTATGCTCGCATACTTGTGAGATGAGGAAGGTATTTGTGGTTAGTGTGAGGGGCAGGAGGCCTAGAGTGGCCCCTCACACACCACCAAGGAGGCTGGTCAGGGGAACTAAGATTCAACACTTCAGAGGAGAAAATATGAAATACTTATTATTTAAGACTCACTTTATTACTGTATGATACCAAAGACATGCATGACAATGCTTTAGTCAACACAAGGGAATTGAGAACTAATCATAATGGTTCTTCATTTATTAACGACGTTACTCAAATTGAACAGTTACACTACAAAACAATAACCCGAGCTAACTACACAGGGGTCATACGAATCACAATACATTTCGGGAAACAGTTCAAACCTAATAGGTGCTCACATTATAGCCCGCCATATGAGGAGGTGACACCCAGGACACGACCACACTTAACTCTGACCAAACACAGACTCTGCGTCACCCCACAAGGGACGCCACAACTTTCATGACGTCACGCTTCATAGGCTTTCCCGTTGGTCGAAGACAGGCCTAAGGCCTTCATACTATTGGCTTGAAATTGGCGGGAACTCTCAGGTGGCGGGAAACTCATGACATTGTTACACGTGCAACATCTGTGGACGGCCCTGTCGATCCCGTATCGTCCTCTCGAGTCACCTCAAAGTTCACCAACGAAGGTGACACGTCCTTATAAGTCATATCATGGTACCATAGCTGGATGATCGTCATACTCGATTCCGAATGACAACAAAGTAGTAGTAATAGTGTGTGTGTGTGTGTGTGTGTGTGTGTGTGTGTGTGTGTGTGTGAACGAGACAGATTTGTAAATAAATTGCCTAAAAGATTATCTATTGTAAGTGGATATTCATGTTGTAATTTCTTCCTGCTAATTATAATACTTTTAACTCTCAAACCCAGGTGAATAATTTATACATTTTTTTCTATATAAATATAATAGTAGCCGTAAATAGTGTAGATATCTTCAAATGTTAGAAAAATAGGTTCGTTTACTTCATATTGTGACCTTGTCATCTCCTCTTAGGGCTCGGGTACAGGAGTTCGGATTCAGGTGTTTAGGTTCAGGGGTTTGTGTTTAGGGGTTTGGGTTCAGGAGTTTGAGTTCAGGTTCAGGAGTTCGGATTCAGGATCCCGGATTCAGAAACTTGGTTTAAGGGGTTCGGGCATAGGGGTTCAGATTCATTGAGTCGGATTCAAGGACTCCTCGTGTTCTCATTGTGGGAGACCTCGTGAGGACTGACAAGGATTCACGATGGTCGCCAGGTAGTGAAGGTGTTGACAGTTCTGATATTTATTGCCACTTTTTTACTAACGTGTGATGTAAGGTATTTATTTTAGAGACCACAGATGTAATTAATGATAAAAGTTTATTTATTTTTCTTATATAGTCAGTGACCACAGTAGTATTTTTACAAGTTATTAAAGTTTTGTTTTTGTGACTGAGTGGTCAATTTTTATATACGAAGTGATTAAAGTTTTTCTACAATTGCTCAGTTTTATTTTTTTAATCAGTGTTACCAAGTGATCAAAGTTTTACGTTTATGACAGTGTTGCCAAGTGATTATTTTTGTTCCCAGTGTTGCCAAGTGATCAATGTTATTTGACTGCTTATGTTAAGTGTCAATAATTACTGGCTCCCTCACACACCCTGAAACTGGCTCCCTCACACACCCTGACACTGGCTCCCTCACACACCCTGACACTGGCTCCTTCACACACCCTGACACTGGCTCCCTCACACACCCTGACACTGGCTCCTTCACACACCCTCACACTGGCTCCCTCACACACCCTCACACTGGCTCCCTCACACACCCTCACACTGGCTCCCTCACACACCCTCACACTGGCTCCCTCACACACCCTCACACTGGCTCCCTCACACACCCTAAGCAGGTCGGGATATTTTTTGGGGTGAAAGATATTAACAATGGTTATAATGATACTAGTAATGAAGTAACAATAACAATAATATTAGTGTGCTTTTAATAATAATGGCAATACTAATAATGACATAATAATTACATGATAACATTAACATTAATAGTAAAAAAAAATTCACAAATATACCGACAATAATAATAATAATATTTGCCAGGCGGAATTGTTATGCAAATTAAGTTGGTATAGAAAAATGTTGATTCGGTGGCTGATCCTTTGAACCCTGGACGTTCTTATAAACACCTGGAGGAAGAAGAAGACATGAAGAAGACAAGCAGAAGAAAAGGACAGGACGAAGACGAGCAGAAGAAGACAAGCAGAAGAAGAGGAAAAGCAGAAGACAAGCAGAAGAAGAGGACAAGCAGAAGAAGAGGAAAAGCAGAAGAAAAGGACAGGACGAAGACAAGCAGAAGAAGAAGACAAGCAGAAGAAGAAGACAAGCAGAAGAAGAGTACAGGAAGAAGACAAGCAGAAGAAGAAGACAAGCAGAAGAAGAGTACAGGAAGAAGACAAGCAGAAGAAGAAGACAGGAAGAAGACAAGCAGAAGAAGAAGACTGGAAGAAAAGAAAAGAACAAGCAAAAGAAAAACAAGAACAAATTATTATAAGAAGAATAACAGTAACAAAAGCCAACAAGTAGACAGGTAACTCGTGTACCTCGTGAGACCAACTGGCTGAGAGAAGAGTGGCCGCTCGTCGTCGAAGCTACGGCAGTACTAACCATACATACATACATACATACATACATACATACATACATACATACATACATACATAATAATAATAATGGTTGCCTCTCGTGTAACGAGGGTGGCCGGGCCAAGGGCCACCTAGGTGTGAACTTGTTTAAGGTGTAGAAGCTGTCGCCAACACAACAACCACACCCCAAGTTAACGAGCTGCATGACCCAGTGTCAAGGAATAGTCCGAGAAGACCGGACAACTCGCCAACTGCACTGGCTAACCATTACCCCGGAAAACGATCCGCAAATCGATTAACATCCAGGTCCCCAATTACTGCTGGGTAGACAGAGGCAAATGACATAAAGAAACTTGCCCATAATTTCACCCTGTCCGGGGATCGAACTCAGGTCCGCTCGCTTGCGAGGCGAGAATGCTGACTATTACACCACAGGGCGCCACACACACACACACACACACACACACACACACACACATTACCCAGCAGAGCGATTATTAACATGGGGTGGACACATAGCCCAGCAGAGCGATTATTAACATGGGGTGGACACAAGCTTGATAGTGGTACTTAAGTATCCAGGCACCAAAACACTATCCAGGATTACTAAAGTAAAGTAGATTTAAAGTACCAAAGGACGGCAAGCATGATAAGAGGGCCTGTACCTGGGGCTAGAATGTCAACAACGCAAAGGGTCATCTGCAACGGGAAGACGCACGTGTGACGGGGTTGCTGATGCGAGTGGCCCACCCAAAAGTAATGTAACATCTGCACCTAAAGGACAAATGCACCCAAATGACGTTGTTTTAGATGAGGCCCAAGTAAAGGACGTTTGAGTCAACGCAAAGTGATGAGGGATGCTGTTTTGATGAGGTCAAAAATCAAAGGATGTGCACCAAAGGACAAAGTGCCAGCTTTGATGCTGAGGCCTGCACCAGCGTTTTGATGTTGACGGACTTATAGTGATGGATGACGGTAGGATACAGGAGAACGCCTCAGAAATAGGAGGAAGGCTTTCGAGGGAGAAGAGGAGGAGGGAGGGAGGAGGGGGCAATAACCCACTGCCCCCCACACTGTGGCGACCATGGCATCCGTGCCATGCCCCGCCCCGTCCCACCCCACACCCCCCGCCCCTGGTTCTGCCATCTCCCCGCCAAGTGCCCAACCCCTGCCCCTGCCAAGGCCCCACACCCCTGTCCCCCAGTCCCCAACCTGGGCCCCCTCCATGCCCTGCCCCCATGTGCCCCACCCCTGCCCCTGCCATGCCTCAACCCCAGTCCCCTCCATGCCCCAACCCCGTCCCCCATGCCCCCACCCTGCCCCTGCCCTCACCCCTGCCCCTCTATGCTCCCCACCCCGTCCGCCATGCCCACCTGCCCCTCTTATGCCCCCATCCCACCTCAGCTATGCCCTCACCCTGCCCTCTTATGCCCCACCTTGCTCCTCACATGTTCTTCACACTCTGCTCTGCTATGTGCCCTTGCACCCACTGTTAGTGATTTGTCATATTTTCTCACCCATTTGCACCTGTTGTTTCATTGTTCTGCAGGTGAGGGGGAGAGAGGGAGGGAGGGAGGGAGTCGTTGTTGTGTTGTTCTTCTTTGTGAGTTTGTTTTGTCTTGTTGCAGATTGTTGTTGTAAGTTGATTATTGTTGTATTGTGTTGTATTGATTGTTGTTGTTGTTGCTGTTGTTGTTGTTGTTGTTGTTGTTGTTGTATTAAGTTGTTATAGTATTTAGTTGATATCTGATTTACACTCCGTCAGTTTACTTCAGGTGTACTGCTGACCCCACCTGGCCATTAGGGGGAGGGGGGGGGGGAAGAAGGCCTCTATTGATTTTGTAGCCGCTAGGTCAAAGGTCAAGGTCATTATTGTATAACCTGAAGACGGATTGTACGTGAATTTGATGTATGTTAGTGATATATATATATAACCATCTATGTATATTTTGTTAGAATATACACTTATAGGTGTGTATATGTGTATTATAGAGAGTTTGATATAATAATTGTTTTACTTGTATAGACGTTAATCTGTATGTCTGTGTTATTTACTTGTGATGTAAAGTTGGACGGTTTTGTGTGTGAGAGTGTCTGATGTGTATTGCTCTCTCTCTCTCTCTCTCTCTCTCTCTCTCTCTCTCTCTCTCTCACAATTAACGCCACTCAGCCTTCCAGGAAATCACCACAAAACCACAACGAGGCGCCGAAATTTCCTCCGACTGCCCACAAGAACCTGCTGTAATTACCCTCTTGTATATAACCAGAGAATAGCCCGGGTTGTAAGACTCACACACGATCAATATACTGCAAGGGAAAATATACCGTTGCCTCTATCTGGTTGAATGTAAGGTACAATGAAAAGGTAATGTTAGAGATTAGTAATTAAACCTGAGATTATTACCTTAACTAGATACGTTCATTTAGTACCATAACTTGATACGTTTAGTTAGAGGTTAAAATTACACCGAGACTTAACTTGACAGGAAACATTCATTTACCAGTATAGTTAAAGGGACAGAATTACACTGAGAATATAATTTAACTAGATATACATTCACCTATTACCAGTTAGGAAGAGATAGAATTATACTGTGACTCTACTGTGACTCTACCTAGCACCAGTTAGGAGGACAAAGTGAAGTTACAGGACCATTTTCAACAGATTCTATTCCATAACTTAGACATTTGTCCTATAACTGATGCTAAGTAAATATATATAATTAAGGAAATGTATGTATCTTTATGTGTTGAGAGCTTCGGTGTAATTTTGTCCCCCTAATTGGTACTAAGTAATGAGCTACAAGCCTCATGGACTCTGGATTCCGTGCTTGTTAAACTCTGAGAGCGGTGAGGTGTTAATGTTGAAGTGGTCCACGTGTCTTGTTTAATAACACGTGAAATATTAAACTTGTGTGAGAGACTTCCTTGGATGTACCTTAAGCCGTATCTAACGCGACGTGGAGTGTACCTAACGCGACGTGGAGTGTACCTTACGCGACGTGGAGTGTACCTTACGCGACGTAGAGTGTACCATAACGCGACGTGGAGTGTACCTAACGCGACGTGGAGTGTACCTAACGCGACGTGGAAGTGTACCTAACGCGACGTGGAGTGTACCTAACGCGACGTGGAAGTGTACCTAACGCGACGTGAAGTGTACCTAACGCGACGTGGAGTGTACCTAACGCGACGTGGAGTGTACCTAACGCGACGTGGAGTGTACCTTCCGCGACGTGGAGTGTACCTAACGCGACGTGGAGTGTACCTAAACGCGACGTGGAGTGTACCTTCCGCGACGTGGAGTGTACCTTTTACGCGACGTGGAGTGTACCTAACGCGACTTGAGTGTACCTAACGCCGCGGAGTGTACCTAACGCGACGTGGAGTAAAATTTAACGCGACGTGGAGTGTACCTTACACGACGTGGAGTGTACCTAACGCGACGTGGAGTGTACCTAACGCGACGTGG
>NW_024736326.1:20000-31196 GCF_018991925.1 Homarus americanus
GTGGTGGGTAGGAGAGGACTGTGTGTGTGTGTGTTTGTTGTGGGTGAGAGTGACTGTGTGTGTGTGTGTTTGTTGGGTGTGGTAGGGACTGTGTGTGTGTGTTTGTTGGTGGGTGGGAGAGGACTGTGTGTGTGTGTGTGTGTTTGTTTGTTGGGTGAGAGGACTGTGTGTGTGTTTGTTGGGTGGGTGAGAGTGTGATGTGTGTAAAAGGAGTGGGTGAGAGTGACTGTGTGTAAGTCAGTGGGTGAGAGTGACTGTGTGTGTGTGTTTAGAGCTGGGTGGGGTGGGAGAGTGACTGTGTGTGTGTGTGTTTGTTGGGTGGGTGAGAGGATCGTGTGTGTGTGTTTGTTGGGTGGGTGAGAGTGACTGTGTGTGTGTGTGTTTGTTGAGGGTGAGGAGGACTGTGTGTTTGTTGGGTGGGTGGTGACTGTGTGTGTGTGTTTGTTTGTTGGTGGGTGAGAGTGACTGTGTGTGTGTGTTGTTGGGTGGGTGAGAGTGACTGTGTGTGTGTGTGTGTTGAGTGGGTGAGAGGACTGTGTGTGTGTGTTTGTTGGGTGGGTGAGAGGACTGTGTGTGTGTTTGCTGGGTGGGAGAGTGACTGTGTGTGTGTGAGTGGGTGAGAGTGACTGTGTGTGTGTGTTGGGTGGGTGAGAGTGACTGGTGTGTGTTGGGTGGGTGAGAGTGACTGTGTGTGTGTGTGTTGAGGGGTGAGAGTGACTGTGTGTGTGTGTGTGTGTGTTGGGTGGGTGAGAGTGACTGTGTCTGTTTGTTGGGTGGGTGAGAGGATTGTGTGTGTGTGTGTGTTGGATGGGTGAGAGTGACTGTGCTCTGTTTGTTGGGTGGTGAGAGGACTGTGTGTAAAGGAGGGTGAGAGGACTGTGTGTGTGGGAGAGAGTGACTGTAAGGAGTGGGTGAGAGTGATTGTGAAGAGGGGTGAGTGACTGTAAAAGGGAGTGGGTGAGAGTGAGTTTGGGAGGGGTGAGTGACTGTGTGTGTGTGTTGGGGTGAGAGTGACTGTGTCTGTTTGTTGGTGTGAGAGTGACTGTGTGTGTTGGTGGTGAGAGTGACGTGTCTGTTTGTTGGGGTGAGAGACTGTTGGTGGGTGAGAGTGACTGTGTGTGTGTTGGGTGGGTGAGAGTGACTGTGTAAAAGGAGTGGGTGAGAGGACTGTGTGTAAAGTGAGAGGGTGAGAGTGACTGTGTGTTGAAAGGAGGGGTGAGAGGACGTGCAAAGGAGGGTGAGAGTGATCTGTGTGTAAGTGGGAGGGTGAGAGGACTGTGTGTGGAGGGGGGAGAGTGACTGTGTGTGTGTTCTGAGGTAAAGAGTTCTGACGTGAGTGACTTAAGAAAAGGAGAAAGTATGGTAGCAATATGCAGAAGAAGGAAGTGACGTTACAAAGGAGAAAGCTGAAGGCAGACAAATAACACGCAGCTTTAAAATATTTAATACTACCTATAATATCAAACCATGCTTGGATTTAATACACGATGAATGAAGGCTTGCATAATGCATGTGTTTATTTTTTTAACCCATACATATTTTGTTTCAACATGATCCATCTGAAAGCTACTGACTTAATACTGTACTTCCAATCTGGAGTTCCTGCAGCCACCCTGACTAACCGCCCTGAGTTCGCCTGCCATCACCTGACACCTTCTCGTTACCCGCCACATTACCCTGAGTGCCTGACGACGGTGCTTCGC
Source organism: Homarus americanus (assembly GCF_018991925.1). Lineage (NCBI taxonomy): Eukaryota > Metazoa > Arthropoda > Malacostraca > Decapoda > Nephropidae > Homarus > Homarus americanus. Next base: position 21,704 of record NW_024736326.1, read on the forward strand.
TCATGCCAGTTTGTCAACCACGACTCTGACACAGCGGGTAAACAGATTAAAAATGTTTGTCTGCTAGTATGAGAAAGAGAGCAGAGGGGGTGTAGTCGTGAGAGAGGAGGGTGTAGATGTAGGTTGTTGGGGAGAGGGATGTAGATGAGGTTGTTGGGGGAGGAGGTAGATGAGGTTGTTGGGGAGGAGGTAGATGTAGGTTGTTGGGGAGAGGAGGTAGATGCAGGTTGTCAGAGGAGGGGTGTAGATGCAGGTGTTGGGAGGAGGTAGATGAGGTCGTAGAGAGGAGGGTGTAGATGTAGGTTGTTGTCAGAGAGGAGGGTGTAGAGAGAGGAGGTAGATGTAGGTTGTTGGAGGAGGAGGTGTAGATGTAGGTTGGGGGAGGAGGGTAGATGTAGGTTGTTGGGGAGAGGAGGTGTAGGTGTTGGGGAGAGGAGGTGTAGATGTAGGTTGTTGGGAGAGGAGGTGTAGAGGAAGCAGAGAGGAGGTGTAGATGTAGGTTGTCAGGGAGGAGGTAGATGTAGAGTTGGGGAGAGGAGGTAGATGTAGGTTGTCAGGGAGGAGGGTGTAGATGTAGTTGTTGGGGAGAGGAGGTATAGATGAGGCTGGGGAGGAGGTGATGTAGGGTCAGGAGAGGTAGATGAGGTTGTTGAGAGAGGAGGTGTAGGATGCAGGTTGGGGGGGAGGAGGTGTAGATGCAGGTCAAGCAGAGAGGAGGGTGTAGATGAGCTGTGGGGAGGAGGTAGATGTATGGTTGGGGAGAGGAGGGGATGTAGATGGTACAGAGAGGAGGGTGTAGATGTAGGCTGTCAGAGAGGAGGTGTAGATGAAGGTTGTTGGGGAGAGGAGGTGATGTAGGTTGCTGGGGAGAGAGGTAGATGAAGGCTGGGGGGAGGAGGTAGATGTAGGTTGTCGGGAGAGGAGGTGTAGATGTAGGTTGGGAGAGGAGGTAGATGTAGGTTGTCGGGGAGAGGAGGGTGTAGATGTAGGTTGTTGGGGAGAGGAGGTAGATGAGGTTGCAGAGGAGGAGTGTAGATGTAGGCTGTCAGAGAGGGTAGATGAGGGGTGTAGGAGGAGGGTGTAGATGGTGTTGGGGGAGGAGGGATGCAGGCAAGGTAGGGATGCAGATGGGTATATAGGTGTCAGAGGAGGTGTAGATGAGGTTGGTCAGGAGGGAGGGGTGTAGACAGGTGTCGGAGGTGGGGGAGGAGGTCAGGAGGAGGTGGCATGAGGAGGGGAGAGGAGGTGGGATGTAGGTTGCTGGGGGAGGAGGTGTAGATGTAGGTCAGAGAGGAGGTGTAGATGTAGGTTGTCAGGGGAGGAGGGTGTAGATGAGGTTGTTGGGGAGAGGAGGCAGATGGTTGTTGGGGGAGGAGGGGTAGATGTATGGTTGGGAGAGGAGGTGTAGATGTAGGTGCTGTCAGGAGGAAGGTAGATGAGGTTGCTGGGGAGAGGAGAGGGTGAGATGTAGGTCAGAGAGGAGGTGTAGATGTAGGTTGTGGGGAGGAGGGGAGGTAGAGAGGAGATGTACAGGTTGTGAGAGGAGTGATGAGGTTAAGAGCAGATGCAGGTTGTTGTGAGAGGAGGTGTAGATGTAGGTTGTTGGGGGGGGAGGAGGGCAGATGAGGTCGTTGGGGAGGAGGTGTAGATGTAGGTCAGGGAGGAGGTGTGATGAGGCTGTTGGGGAGAGGAGGTAGATGAGGTTGTTGAGGAGGAGGGGTAGATATGGTTGTTGGGGAGAGGAGGTAGATGTAGGTTGTTGGGGGAGGAGGGTGTAGATGTAGGTTGCTGGGAGAGGAGGTGTAGATGTAGGTTGTTGGGAGAGGAGGTAGATGAGGTTGTCAGGGGAGGAGGTGCATGCAGGTTGTTGGAGAGGAGGTGCAGATGAGGCTCGGGGAGGAGGTGATGTAGTCAAATCAGAGAGGATGGCAGATGAAGGTCATGGGGTGGAGGATGCAGATGCAGGTTGGTTTGAGATGAGGGAGATGAGGTTGTCAGAGAGGAGTGATGAGGTTGGGAGAGGAGGTGCAGATAGATGAGGCTGGGGAGAGGGAGGTAGATGTAGGCTGTTGGGGAGAGGAGGGATGTAGAGGAGGTAGATGTTGGGGAGAGGAGGTAGATGGTAACAGAGAGGAGGTGTAGATGTAGGTTGTGGGGAGAGGAGGTAGATGTAGGTTGGGGAGGAGGTGATGAGGGAGGAGGGTAGATGAGGTTGTTGGGGGAGAGGAGGTAGAGAGGTTGTTGGGGAGAGGAGGTGATGCAGGTTGGTTGGGAGAGGAGGGTGCAGATGAGGCCGGGTTGAGAGGAGGAATGCAGATGCAGGCTTTCAGAGAGGAGGCGTACGCAGGCTGTCAGAGGAGGTGCAGATGGTATGTTGGGGAGAGGAGGGCAGATGTAGGTCAGAGGAGGCAGATGCAGGTTGCTGGGGAGAGGAGGGTGCAGATGTAGGTTGGGGAGAGGAGGTGTAGATGTAGGTTGTTGGGGGAGAGGAGGTGATGAAAGAAGGGTAGAGTGAGATGTAGGCTGTTGGGGGAGAGGAGGTGTAGATGAGGCTGTTGTAGAGGAGGGGGTGTAGATGGTTGTGGGGGAGAGGTGATGTAGGTCGAGGAGGTGGCGTTGATGGGGGAGGAGGTGATGTAGGGTACAGAGATGGGTGAGATGAGTGTCGAGGAGTAGATGTAGGTCAGGAGAGGAGGTGTAGATGTAGGCTGTCAGAGAGGAGGCAGATGCAGGTTGTGGAGAGGAGGTAGATGCAGGTTGTTGGAGGAGGTGTAGATGTAGGTTGGGGAGAGAGGAGGCGTCGGGAGAGGTTGTTGGGGAGGAGGGTGTGATGTAGGTTAAGTGAGAGAGGTTGTGGGAGAGATGTGATGAAGTTGCTGGGGAGAGGAGGGTAGATGTAGGCTTTGGGAGAGGAGGTGCTTGAGATGTAGGTTGTTGGGAGAGGAGGGTGTAGATGTAGGTGTGGGGAGAGGAGGCAAGTATGAGGTTGTTGGGGAGAGGAGGTAGATGAAGGTAGGAGTTGCTGTCGGGGAGAGGAGGTGTAGATGTAGGTTGTTGGGGAGAGGAGGTGTAGATGTAGGTTGTCGGGGGGAGGAGGGTGTAGATGAGGTTCAGGAGGAGGTGTAGATGTAGGCTGTCGTGTGGAGGAGTGCAGATGCAGGCTGTATGGGGGAGGAGGTGTAGATGAGGTTGGATATGCAGGGGGGAGGAGGTGCAGATGTAGGTTGGGTCAGGAGAGGAGGTGTCGATGTAGGCAGAGGAGGTAGAAGCTGTTGGGGAGAGGAGGTGAGATGTAGGTTGTTGGGGGAGAGGAGGTAGATGTAGGTTGTTGGGAGAGGGAGGGTGTGATGTAAGTTGTTCAGGGAGGAAGCCGATGTAGGTTGTTGGGGAGAGGAGGGTGTGTAGGATGTAGGTTGTTGGGGAGAGGAGGTGTAGATGTAGGTTGTTGGAGAGGAGGTGTAGATGTAGGTTGTTGGGGAGAGGAGGGTCGGATGTAGGTTGTTGGGGAGAGGAGGTGAGATGTAGGTTGTTGGGGAGAGAGGTGTCGATGAAGGTTGTTGGGGGGAGGAGGGTGTAGATGTAGGCTGTTGGGGAGAGAGGAGGGTGTCAGACAGGTGTGGAGAGGAGGGTGCAGATTTAGGGCTGTCGGGTGCGATGCAGGTTGTGAGGAGGGATGAGTTGTTGGGAGAGGAGGTGTAGATGTAGGCTGTGGGGGGAGGAGGTGTAGATGTCGGGGGGAGGAGGTAGATGTAGGTTGTTGGAGAGGAGGTAGATGTAGGTTGTTGGGGGGAGAGGAGGTGTAGATGAGGTTGTTGGGGAGAGGAGGGTGTAGATGTAGGGGGAGGAGGAGATGAAAGGTCAGAGGAGGTGTAGATGTAGGTTGTTGGGGAGGAGGTGTAGATGTAGGTTGTTGGGGAGAGGAGGTGGATGTAGGTTGTTCGGGGAGAGGAGGTAGATGTAGGTTGTCAGGGGGAGGAGTGTAGATGTAGGTTGTGAGAGAGGAGGTGTGATGTGAGGATGTTGCAGAGGAGGGTAGATGTAGGTCAGGAGAGGAGGCAGATGCAGGCTGTGGGAGGAGGGTAGATGGGTTGTCAGAGAGGAGGTGCAGGATAGGCTGTCAGGAGAGGAGGTGTAGATGCAGGCTTGTGAGGAGGATGTAGGCTGTTGGGGGAGGAGGTGATGCAGGCGGGGAGGAGGTAAAGAGAGGAGTGTAGATGAGGTTGGGAGGGAGATGTAGGCTCAGGAGAGGAGGGTGTAGATGTAGGTTGTCAGAGAGGAGGTGAATGATGTAGGTTGTTGGGGGGAGGAGGTGATGTAGGTTGTTGTAAGAGGAGGTGCTAGATGTAGGTTGGGTTGGGGAGAGGCATGTAGGCTACAAAGACAGACAATAACAGGTAAGAGAGGTGCCATGAAGCACAGAGGAGGTAGGATGAAGGTAACTGGGAGGAGGCAAGATGCAGGTCAAGGAAGAGGTGCAGATGTAGGCTGCTGGAGAGGAGGAGATGAGATAAAAGCAGGTAACAAGAGGAAGAATGCCTGACGCAGCGTTGCAACTGGCAGGATGGTAGATGAGGAGACAGGAGGAGATGGGTTAGGAGGGTAGATGTAAGGTCAGGAGAGGAGGATGGCGAGATGCTGGGGAGAGGAGGTAGATGAAGCAGAGAGAGGTGTAGAGATGAGGCTGTTGGGGGAGGAGGCAGACAGGTTGTTGGGAAGGAGGTATGAAGTCAGAGAGGAGGTAGAAGGTTGTAAAGAGGAGGTGTCGATGAAAGCTGTTGGGGGAGGAGGGAATCGATGCACGTTGTTTGGGAGAGGAGGTGCAGATGAGGCTGTTGGGAGAGGAGGTAAGATGTAGAGAGAGGCAGACGAATGTCACCAGGAGAGGAGGGTGCAGATGCAGGCCAAAGAGATGGGTGCCTTAATGTATATTGGGGGGAGGAGGTGAGACGAGGTTGTTGTAGAGGAAGTGATGTAACAAATGATGCAGAAAAGCTGCTCAGAGAGGAGGCAGATGTAGGTTGCTGTGAGAGGACAACAAACGGAAGGAGGTAGATGAGGCTGTTGTGAGATGAGGTAGATGTAGGCTGTCGGGGGAGGAGGTGTCGATGAAAGGTCGGAGAGGAGGTGCTGATGGCCAAAAAGGTTGGGGGAGGAGGGGTAGATGTAGGTTGAGAGAGCATGGAAAGAAGGGGAGAGGAGGGTGGTTGATGAGGCTGTTGTGTAGAGGAGGTGCAGATGTAGGTTGTCAGAGAGGAGGTGTGATGCAGACTTCAGGAGAGAAAGCGATGTAGGTCAGAGAGGAGGGTAGATGAATCAAGCAAAAAAAAACAACACACCGGGGAGAGGAGGTGTAGATGGAATGTCAGAGAGGAGTGTAGATGTAGGCTAAGGGGAGGAAATAGATGCAGGTCGTGAGAGGAGGAAGATGTATGTTACAGATGAGTGTGACGGAGTATTGTTGGGAGGAGGTAATAGGGAGAGGAGGTGCAGATGTAGGTTGTCGGGGAGAGGAGGCAGATGTAGGGGCTACGGGGGAGAGGAGGGGGTCGATGTAGGTTGGTTGGGGAGAGGAGGTAGATGTAGGTTGTCTGGGGGAGGAGGTAGATGAAGGTTGCTGGGGAGAGGAGGTGAAGATGTAGGTCAGCCAGAGAGGAGGGTGAGGATGCAGGTTGCTGGGGGAGGAGGTAGATGCAGGCTGTTGGGAGAGGAGGCAGATGAAGGCTGACTGGGGAGGAGGTAGATGCAGGCTGGGGGAGGAGACAGTGGTAGATGAAGGTTGGGGAGAGGGTAAAGATGAGGTTGTTTGTGGGAGAGGAGGGTGCAGGATGTAGGTTGTCTAAAGAGAGAGGGTGTAGATGTAGGTTGCTGGGGGAGGAGGTGTAGATGAGGTTGTTGGGGAGGAGGTGCAGATGCAGGTTGTCGGGAGAGGAGGTGTCGGATGGAAGCAGTATGGGGGAGGAGGGGCTAGATGTAGGTTGTCGGGGGGAGGAGGTGTAGATGTAGGCTGTCGGGGAGAGGAGGTGTGATGTAGGTTGTCTGGGGAGAGGGGGTAGGATGCAGGTTGTCGGGGAGGAGGAGACGGGATGTAGGTTAATGGGAGGAGAGGAGGGGGTGGGATGAGGTTGTCTGGGGGAGGAGGGAAGACGTGATGTAGGCTGCTGGGGGGAGGAGGTAGATGTAGCTAAGAGGAGGTGCACGATGTAGGTTGTTGGGGAGGGAGGAGAGGGGTTGTTGGGGGAGGAGGGTGTAGATGGTTGTTGGGGAGAGGGTAGATGGGTTGTTGGGGGGAGGAGGGTGTAGATGTAGGTTGTCGGGGGAGGAGGGTGAGATGGGTTGTTAGGGGGAGGAGGTATGGATGGGTTGTCGGGGGAGGAGGGTAGATGAGAAGTTGCCAGGGGAGGAGGGTGTAGATGCAGGTTGCTGGGGGGAGGTGTAGGATGTAGGTTGTTGGGAGAGGAGGTAAAGAGGTGCAGAGGAGGATGTCGATGGGCTGTCTGGGGGAGGAGGCAATGAACGGAGGAGGTAGATGAGGTCATCAGAGAGGAGATGGGTCAGTCAGAGAGGGTGCAGATGAAGGTCGCAGGGAGGAGGCAGATGTAGGCTAAGCGGGGGAGGAGGTGTAGATGAGGTTGTCAGAGGAGGTGTCGATGTAGTCAAAGAGGAGGTGTGGAGAGGAGGTAGATTAGCAGAGGAGGGTAGAAGGAAGTTCTGGGGAGATGTAAAGGTTGGGGGGAGGAGGGTGTAGATGAGGTTGTCTGGGGAGGAGGTGTAGATGTAAGCTGCTCTGGGGAGGAGGTGAGATAGGCTAATGAGGCAGATGAGGTTCTATGAGGAAACATTGTGGGACGAGGAATCCGATGGGCTGTCTGGGAAAGATGAGGTTCGGGGAGGAGGGTAACGATGGGCAGTCTGGGAGGAGGTAGATGAGGTTGCTTGGGGAGGAGGTGCAGATGAGGATGTGGGGGAGGAGGGTGTAGACGTATTGTTGCAGAGGAGGGCAGATGAGGTTGTCAGAGAGGAGGTAGGATGGTATGTTGGGGGAGGAGGTGTCAGATGTAGGTTGCCAGAGGAGGGCATGATACAGGCTGTTGGGGGAGGAGGGTGTAGATGTAGGTTGTTGGGGAGGAGGCAAGGGATGAGGTTGTTGGGGGGAGGAGGTAGATGTAGGTTGTTGGGGGGAGGAGGTCGATATAGGTTAAGTGGGGGGAGGAGGTGTAGATGTAGGTTGTTGGGGGAGGAGGGTGTAGGATGTAGGTTGTTGGGGAGGAGGGGTGTAGATGAGAAGGTTGGGGAGAGGAGGGTGTAGGATGCAGGTTGTTGGGGGGGAGGAGGCGGTGATGAAAGCTGGGGGAGATAAATGATACAGGCTGCTGGGGAGGAGTGCAGATGCAGGCTGTCAGGGAGGAGGCGTCGATGCAGGCTTGCTTGTGATGAGGGCACGATACAGGTTGGGGATGAGTGTGAAGATGTAGGTTGCTGGGGGAGGAGGTGTAGGAGGCAGGACGTAGGTTGTTGGGGATGAGTGCAGATGCAGGTCAGAGGAGGAGGTAGACAGAGGAGGCAGATGTAGGTTGTTGGGGGAGAGGAGGCAGATGTAGGTTGTTGTAGAGGAGGTGTCGACATAGGCTGTTGGGGGAGGAGGGTGTAGATGTAGGTTTAAGCTGGGAGAGGAGGGTGTAGATGAGGTTGTTGGGGAGAGTGGAGGTGGTGATGCAGGTTGTCAGAGGAGGGTGTAGATGAATACAGAGAGGAGGCAGGATGTAGGCTGTTGGAAGAGAGGATGCAGATGCAGGTCAAGTCAGGAGGAGGGTGCAGCTGCAGGTCAGAGGAGGGTGCAGACGAGAACAGTCAGAGATGATGCAGACGTAGACAGATGATGGGTGTAGACGAGGTTGTTGTGGAGGAGGGGCAATGACACAGGCTGTTGGGGGGAGGAGTGTGCAGATGCAGGCTGTTGTGGGAGGAGGGTGCAGAGCGTAGGTTGTTGGGGAGGAGGTAGAAGGAGGAGGTGTAGATGCAGGTTGTTGTGAGTGTAGGATGCAGGCTGTTGCAGGCAGATGTAGGCTTGTTGGGGGAGGAGTGCAGATGTAGGTTGTTGGGAGAGGAGGGGATGAGGCTGTTGGGGAGAGGAGGTGGATGTAGGTTGCTGGGGGAGGAGGGTGCAGATGTAGGTTGTTGTGAGAGGAGGTAGATGGGGCTGTCAGGAGGAGGCGTAGACGAGGGGTTGTTGGGGAGGGTGTGGACAGGTTTGTCAGGAGGAGTGTGTAGATGGTGCTGTCAGCAGAGAGTGAGGGCGCAGACGCATTGCTCAAGATGATGCGCAGACGCAGGCTTGTCAGAGATGAGGGCGCAGACGCAGGCCGTCAGATGATGGCGCAGTGATGCAGGCTCGTCAGGCGGAGCGCGCAGAGACGCGCAGCCTGTCAGAGGAGGCAGACGAGGCTGGTTGGGGGGATATGGGCGTAGATGGAGGCTGTCAGATGATGGCGCAGACGCAGGTCGTCGGGGGACAGGGCGCAGGACGCAGGCCGTCAGATGATGCTGCAGACGCAGGCTGTCAGACATGATGCGCAGCATTTGGCGGCCGTCAAAGATGAGGCAGCACGGTACCGTCTGGTGATGATGCCAGGACGCAGGTACCGTCAGTGATGATGCGCAGACGCAGGCCGTCGTGAAGAGCGATATGACGCAGGCTCGTCAGATGATGCGCAGACTTAGGCATCGTCAGTGATGAGGTGAGATGCAGGCTGTCTAGATGATGTGTGATGTGAGTAATAAGTTGGGGGAGGAGGTGTAGATGCAGGTTGTTGGGAAAGAGGAGTGCAGAGGTTGCTGGGGAGAGGTGCAGATGGAAAGCCAAGGTATGAGGCAGATGAGGTTGTTGGGGAGGGAGGGGCGTGCAGGTTGTTGGGGAGAGGAGGTGATGCTGGTTGCTGGGGGGACATGGCAGATGCAGGCTGTTGGGGAGGAAAATGATGCAGGTTGTTGGGGGAGGAGGTGCAGACAGGCTGTCAGGGGACAAGGTGATGAGGTTGTCGCAGAGAGGAGGTAGATGTAGGGTTGTCAGAGAGGAGGTGCAGATGTAGGCTTGGGGAGAGGGTGCAGATGGAAATGTCGTGAGAGAGGCAGATGTGGGCTTGTTCTAAAGATGAGGTGCAGATGCAGGTCAGTCGGGGAGGAGGGTGTAGATGTAGGTTGGGGGAGGAGGGTGTGGGACAGGGTTGTCGGGGGGTGATGGAGGAATACATGTATGTTTCCAGGTGTAGAAATAACATACTAAGAAAGAGCAATACAATAGTGGGATGATGACACACACACTACTTGTTTCAATAATGAATGGATGTAAATGTTTTGTGTTAAAGGGTTTTATGCATGTTAGATGAGGTAAGAAGTAATACTGAAATACCAAGTTGTGTTTCATTTATACAAGGAAGAATGACTGCTAAGGCTATTCAATGTTTTTATAAACAATGCACCGAACCAGCTTACCTGA
>NW_024736327.1:0-7925 GCF_018991925.1 Homarus americanus
ACGTATGATGTTTAATGCAAATTATGGAACATTACACTATCTTCAAACGGGTTTTCACACTATTAATAGGCCTTATGTAATCCACCAATAAGGATTACAACAGCACAGTGTATGGCTGCAATTGGTAAGAAAAATTAAATATAACATGGCAAAGTTTTTGCCCTGCGTAATTTTTACAACCCACCTCACGCCTAAAGTAAACCGAAAAATGCTTATGTGTACAGAAGATTTTCAACTCAATGTCACATATTCTTTCACCTCTACAAATATCTGCTGTCACTCATGGGACACCCTGCAATAGTATAAGGACGACATAGGCTATACTGACAAATTAATGTGACTTACCTGTTGGTGACGACGATGGGAGGAATGAGACCTCGGCATGTTTCAGTGTTCGACATCACCTACTTCACCTGGTGTGGGTGGCGCCAACCTTGGTAACAACTTGTGTATTCTCCGTGACTACCAGTAATGGTAGTCATGGAGAATTATTTACTGGTCTGCCCATCAGTCGCACCGTCGTAGCCATGAACGGCAGAGATATGGTTGTTGTAGTGCTTTTATTTACCAGTGACACATCTCTCACCATGCTTAATAATATTAACTATCTTCATGACTTTCTTTTTGTTATCAGTGATTGCGGAATTCACGATGTTATGCTCCACCTACACACAGCCTGTTACTAGACTAACCCCCACCTCCTCTATCCCCCCCCTCCCCAACACACTACAGTGGGCGACATCTGTTGGCCGACCATAGCATTTCCCCTAGCTGTTTCGAAACTTCAGACTCAAAGCTATTCGAGCACTCACTGTGGCTGGGTAGTGGACACGACTTTTGTGCACGATAGTACCAAGTTATCGATAGCAAACTTAGTAAAATTGACAGCGGTTGTTTATTTTTGTTCTTCATATTTTCCTAAACTGTGTCAGCAGCTGGTGGGTGCATAGCGCTGTGTTTTGGGGCACAGATGTGCCTGTCTGTTTAACTGGCAAGGGATTGAGGCTGATCGGGGATGTGTTGCTTGTTCAACTTTCGCAAACTCATTAAAGAGGCTTAAATTTTTAGTGGGAGTTTAAGCGAGACAGAGTACAGCGACTTACACAAGCCAGAGCGAGTGAGTGAAGTGGATTTGTGCATCCAGTAGAAAGATTCACGCAGTGTTGGTTCCTCTGACTTCTAGGTTAATAAGTAATATGAATATTAAGAAACAAATATCGCCAGGCCGGAATACAGTTTTGAACAAGTGTTAAGCTTAAGAAAATTAATACACATGAACCTGAATTCTGGGGTATATTAAAAAGATTAAATATAGGAGACGTTATGGGGAGAGCGTCCCACAAAGGCTGCATCACCTTATATTGTGTGGCATGTTTTTGACCTTCAGATTGACGCTTGTCCCTGATCAGTTATATTAACTGTCGTAAATCATCTGACAGAGAAGATCCTTGAGACTGAGCCATGGTCACTGATGCCTTGGTTGACAGGCAGGTCACCGTCTCCAAGTACTGAAGCCCGCCCACACTCTACCGCCCACCCACTTTGCCATCCATTCTGTCACCCACGCCCACCCACTCTATCGTCCACTAGATCATCCACTTTACTACCCACTCAAGAACTCACAGCTCCCGGAGCAGAAATTTTGCCGAATTTGGTGCCTTGTGTAAGAAGCTGGATGGATCCATGGAGAGGAGGGCGTGGTGAAGGTGATATATATGGTATATATATATATATATTAGATTGATTATGTAACTCTTAACTATTGAACACACACACACACACACACATTCCACCCAACAACGTCGGCTAGAGTAGGTACAGAAAAGGGCCTGCAGAATCATGCTCGGTGCAGAATACTCCGGCTACATCAACGCTCTCTCCACCCTGGAAATATCATCCCTCAGTGACCTCCACAACCAAGCACTGGCAAGGTGTGGCAGTGAATTAATGCACCACCCTCGTCATCGCCACCTCCTGTCCGTCAGTTCCCCACCCACCTAGCGCAGTCCGCCATTAAAACAAAATTCATCCCATAAGAGCCCGCACCGATAGATATAAGAATAGCACCATCCCATCTATTGTTAAAGTAATAAACAACTCTTGATTTATGTACTGTACAGCCCTGTAAAAGTATTCAACACATATTAAATCGTTATGTCTAAATCGAATGTAAGTCTGGATATTTTCAGCCACCGGCTGCAACTCTATTAATAAGCCGTTTATTATTATTATTATTATTATTATTATTATTATTATTATTATTATTATTATTACACACACACACACACACTAACACACACACTCACAAGACACACACACACACACACACACACACACACACACACACACACACACATACACAGAATTGCAAAGTTTAAGTTGTCAAAAACCTTTGCGGAGATAATTTACATATATAGGTATACGTTAATTTGAAGAACTTGTACATACAATAAGTATAGAGTTTTGAAATTATAAATAAGATGTTTTTATCTCGCATTGCCTTAGGCAGTAACAGATGGCTATATACGACACAGATAGCACTACAGATAAAATTAAGAGACGCATGTAAGGAAGCAAACAATAAAAAATGGAATGATATTATAATGGCGGCTGACATGACTAAAGACACAAAAACATTTTGGACTTCCATAAACAAGATGATGGGGCACAACAAGCAAAAAACACCATACATTAAAGACCAAAATGGAACAAATTGCAAAGGAAAATGTGAACAAAAAGTCCAGCATTAAAGGGAATGGGTAAAGATTTTTAAAATATCAGATGAGGAAAATGAAAGATTTTTGATAGTGAACACAAAGGATAGAAGAAAGAAATGGGAAGACAAGCCATAGAATACTTAGGCAATATAATTTATAACTTTTATTACCTAATAATCAAATAATAACCATGGAATGATGCACTGTCTGAGAAATTGAAACATAGGCTCTGGTATTACACAGCTCTGATCATGAGATCTACCTGAAAACATTTAAATGCACTATTAAACATTTATAACGCATGTAATAACTAGTTACTTTCAGACAAACTAAAATATGCTAAAATGATATTTATTCCTAAGGAGGGTAAGGACAATAAGGAAATATTAAACTACAGGCCAATATCTTTATTAGAAATTACCGGGAAACTATTGGAAAAAATATTAAATTCAAGACTTATAGCCTTTTTAACACAACATGGGAAAACTAACAACAGACAACATGGATTTATGCCCAATAGAAATACCCTAACTGCAATAGCTACAATAACGGAAATAATTGCAATAGAAAAAAGCAAGGGTAACCAGATCAATATAATTTTAAGGGATGTTTCTAAGGCTTTTGATAAAGTTTGGCATTTAGGCTTGAAATATAAAATATTAAAACTGGGACTTAACGAATACTTGCTAAGAATATTGTGTAACTATTTAGATGATAGGAGAGCACAAATTCAAATTGGAAACCTTTTAGGAACTATGTTTAATCTTGAGAGTGGAGTACCTCAAGGAGGATGCCTTTCTCCAACACTATATACAATTTATACTTCAGACACACCTCAACCTACCCCCTTTAGTGAATATGTACTGTTTGCCCATGATATTACTCAAATAGTATCATACCCAGGAAGATCAACTCAATTTATGGCACTCTACACGGTAAGAGCGATAAAAAACATAAATGATTTTGAGAAAAAATGGAAAATCAGGACAAATAAGAACAAATTCAAGATAATACCAATAGCCAAGATTAAAACAAGTCCAGTAATAGTCGACCAGGAACTATACCCATACGACACTGAAGGCAGGATGCTTGGATTAAAACTAACAAAAAGAGGATATATAACATACTTAAAAGATAAAGAACGACAGGCAAGAATAAGATTATCAAAAATAAAACGCTTTAAGAACCTTAGCATTAATAACAAAAGAAAGATTTATATTGCCCTTGTCAAATCAATTATGGACTACCCACCCATCCCATTGAACACCCTTAGTAAAACGTGCATTAAAAGGTTACAAACAGTACAAAATATAGCCCTCAGATTTATATATAACATAAAATATACAGACCACATCAATAATGAACAGCTACACAAGAGAGCAAACCTCTTAGCAATCAATGTAGATATACACAACAAAGCTGTAAATATTTGGAAAAAAGTGACTGAACTTAACACAGAAACATATCAAAACTGGATAAATAATATAGACAACGAAGAATTCCAAGAACACAGTTGGTTTAAATCAGCCAGGAAGAAAGTAATTGAACCATCTCCTGCCCCAATATACATATAAAACATTAATAGAGAGAATAAAAGATGAGAGTGACCTACCAGCTCCACAAGAACCTGGCAGGCCTCTCCATACAGTGTACCTTTAGACTAACATAACTAATATTTAACATTTAACATTGAACTAACATCTTAGCAAAAAAAAAAAAAAAAAAAAAAAAAAAAAAAAAAAAAAAAAAAAAAAAAAAAAAAAAATATATATATATATATATTAATAATATTAATAATAATAATGTGATTACCCTCCCAGCTATATCAGCCAGGAAGAAGTAATTGAACCACCTCCTGCCTCAACATACACATTTCTACATAAAACATTACTAGAGGAATAAAGATGAGAGTGACCAACCAGCTCCACTAAGAACCTGGCAGGCCTCTCCATACAGTGTACCTTTAGACTAACACAACTAACACTTAACTAACACCTCAAAAAAAAAATAAATAAAAAACAAATGTGACTACCCTCCCAGTTACACAAGGACCTGGGCGGGCTCACTAACTCCAACAATAATAAAAATAATAATAATAAGCAGCATTATATAAATAAACCAATATTAATACAAAGGTCTGACGACCCAAGGGAGCAGAACAAAGACAAAACACCAATAAGAAAGATGAAGCGATCTGGTTGAGCCCAGATTCTTTCTACTCCTACTGTATTTCAGTTTCACCACTTTTCCTTCAACTCCTAATAATCTTCTTTCACCTCTTAACTAAAGACTTCGTATCGTATCGTATCGAGGAGCAGCTCAGAAACAGGTATAATGAACTATCTAGGAATGTTAAGAAAAATGTAAGGAAAGCAAAGAGAGACTATGAAATCAAAATAGCAAGAGAATCCAAGGCGAATCCCAAGGGATTTTTCCAGGTATATAGGACAAAGGTCAAGGACAAAGTTGGGCCTTTAAAGTCAGGGAGGGGAGAATTGATAAATGGCAGTGAAGACATGAGCATAGCATTGAACAGCTACTTCTTATCAGTTTTCACAGAAGAAATTTGCGATGAAATTCCGGAGGTGGAACTGATATTTAAGGGAAAGGAAGAGGAAAAATTAAAGAATATCACCATCAGAAAAGAGGATGTTCTTAAGAAGATAAATAAACTAAAGAACACAAAATCCCCAGGGCCGGATGAAATTTTTCCTCGAGTCTTAAAAGAGTGTAGGGAACAGATTAGTGGACCCTCGTAAATTTATTTACAAAATCATTAGACACTGGAGTTGTGCCAGAGTTGTGGAAACAGGCGAATGTAGTACCCATATTTAAAAAGGGAGACAGAGCATCAGCGTCAAATTACCAGCCGATCAGTTTGACGTCAGTAGTGGGGAAATTTCTTGAATCAATTATAGCAGATAGCATCCGATCGCATCTAGAGAAAAGCAAATTAATCTACGACTCTCAATTTGGGTTTTACAAAGGGAAAATCTTGTCTAACAAATCTGCTAACGTTTTTTAGGAAAGTCTTCGAGGTAGTAGATAATGGCGAAAATTACAATGTTATTTACTTAGACTTTAGCAAAGCATTTGACAGAGTACCGCATCAGAGGCTTCTGAGAAAAATTAAGGCTCATGGTATCGAGGGGAAAGTTTTAAATTGGATAAAATCATGGCTCACCGATAGAACGCAGAGGGTCAGCGTAGATGGTGTTAAATCTGAGTGGGGCCGTGTAACCAGTGGGGTTCCCCAGGGGTCAGTACTAGGCCCACTCTTGTTCATAATCTACATAAACGATCTAGATATTGGGATCAGCAGTGACTTAAGCAAGTTTGCGGATGACACCAAAATAGGGCAGCAAATTAATTCAGGGCAAGATGCAAATGCATTACAGGAGGATCTAAATAAACTGCAGGGGTGGTCTGAAAATGGCAAATGAAATTCAACACCAGCAAGTGCAGCATACTTAATATTGGAAGAACAAATACTTATAATGTATACAGCCTTAACAACATCAACCTAGAGAAGTCGACTTGTGAAAGAGACCTAGGGGTACTTGTAAGCCCGGACCTACGGCCTAGAAAACAGTGCGTTAATGTTCGAAATAAGGCAAACAGAGTATTGGGTTTTATATCTAGAAGTGTAAGTAACAAGAGTGCAGAGGTCTTATTGCAACTATACCTTGCGCTAGTCAGGCCGCACCTCGATTATGCGGTGGTTCAGTTCTGTGCCCCTATTATAGAATGGATATAAATTCACTAGAGTTTGCGGAAGCGAAGAATGACAAAATGATTCTGACTTAGAAACCTTCCATATCAGGATAGGTTAAAGAAACTTAACTTGCATTCCCTAGAAAGACGAAGAGTGCGGGGAGATATGATAGAAGTATTTAAGTGGGTGAAAGGAATCAATAAAGGGATATAGATAAAGTTCTTATAATATCCGAGCAGGATAGGACTCGGAGCAACGGATTCAAGTTGGATAAATTTAGGTTTAGGAGGGAGATAGGAAGAAACTGGTTCACAAATAGGGTGGTGGACGAGTGGAACAAGCTTAGCAACTTTGTAGTAAGTGCGGGAACTCTGGAAAGTTTCAAAAGGAGGCTAGATAGATTCATGGATGATAGAGAGTGGTAGTAACTCTCGACAGGAGCTGCCATGCACAGGCCAACCGGCCTATTGCAGACTCCTTATTTTCTTATGTTCTTATGTTCTTAGCTTCAACCAGAAGTCTTTCTGTGACACAAGATGATTTAAATACTTCTAAGCTTTTTTCCCAAGCAATGGGATGATCATTATTCCTAACATGCCCTGTTCGTTCATGTTAGGAATAATAATCATCTCATTCCTTGGGAAAAAGGCTTAGAAGTGTTTAAATCATTTTGTGTCACAAAAAGACTTCTGGTTGAAGCTAGTTTGATTAAGGAATTAAAATCAATAAACCTTATTGATGGTCAGTTCAAATCTGATAATATGTTCCATAAATTTATTTGTCAGTGGCCCAAGGTTAAAAAAGCTTTGAAAACCTTTGATCTAGATGTATGATAGTTATTTAGTGGGTCCCTTATTTTTGACCTGACCTGACTGGTAACGTCACGCCCTTCTCTTAAGCTCCTCTACGTGTGTGTTGGTGTGGGGATTAGTGGATGACATCATTATGACCTGACCTCATGTTTTATAAGGTCACCCAGTATATTTAAGCCTCTCTCTGTCCAAAAAAATGTGACTACCCTCCCAGTTACACACAAGGACCTGGGCGGGCTCACCTAACTCCAACAATAACAAAAATAATAATAATAAGCGGCATTATATAAATAAACCAATATTAATACAAAGGTCTGACGACCCAAGGGAGCAGAACGAAAACAAAACACACCAATAAGAAGATGAAGCGATCTGGTTGAGCCCAGATTCTTTCTACTCCTACTGTATTTCAGTTTCACCACTTTTTCTTCAATTCCTAAAAATCTTCTTTCACCTCTTAACTAATGACTTCGTATCGTATCGTAATCCAGTTGCCTCTGAAGATGTCTTGAATAAAGACGAAAGCTGCTCCGTTGTTTCCATTTTCCCGTGTGATTTTATCAAGATTTATCTTATCCACGTTTTCATTGTGGATTTACATGAAATATATATATATATATATATATATATATATATATATATATATATATATATATATATATATATATATATATATATATA
>NW_024736328.1:0-5000 GCF_018991925.1 Homarus americanus
GAGTGAGATGAAACTGGCCCAAAAATACCCAGGGAGGGTGGCTGTAGGAACCTTCTGCTTGCTGCCTCAACCAGCCCAAGCCTGGACTAACCTGCACAGCCTGTATCAACCTGCACAGACTGTACCAACCTACACTACCAGCATCTCACTTCAGTTTGCATTGATCTGTACGAATTTACACAGGCTATATACATCTACCATTCTAATTTGTACTTCATACTTTGGTTTAATCGATAAGACGCTGGTATTAAAGCTAGAGGCCGCAGGGGAGTCAAAGTAACAATTCAATAATCCAAACATAAAAAAAATATCAACAGGTTATTAATGATGTTGAAACTGAGCAAAAAATAAATAATAATTAATGTATTTTCTGAAAGAGGAGGTTGAGTGGAGGACATTAGCTGCCATAATATAGGTTTACAGACTGTGAGGCCAGGTTGATGTTTTTCAGTGGGTCCTGGATCCTCTGAGGGCCAGGGATGCGTGAATTAATTGCTATATACAAACTAACTTCATATAGTCTCTTCATTATATAGACGTTATATCACTTTTCTGAGAGCTATAATATTACCCAGGTCATTATTAAACTATTGTTAAGAGTAGACATTTATGGAACTAAAATATCAAATTAATTATTGTACGTGAAATTTAGTTTTGGTTGGCTGACGATATGAACCGGTCAGAAAGTGGAAAAAAAAGTAACATTGTGATTCACTTTTGTTTTATTGTTTGGTGAATGTGGATTGAAATTCAGGTTGGCTTGTTGGCAATTAAACCCGTCTTTTGTTTATTTGTTGTTATTTCTCGGATGATAATGATTTAAGATGAGCTGCAGAACAGGTACAAAAAATGACACGTATGTTCATTAGGTGAAACAAAAACGGATGGAAATTGTAAAGGGATGTTCAAGTTTGTGTAGTGTATATATGTTGAGTGAGTGAGTGAGTGAGTGAGTGAGCTATACCGACTAACATCTGGTCCTGTAAGTAAAGAAATAGTCACTCACAATAACTGTATGGAGGCGACAGTCACCCTCCACCTCACCTCGTCCCCACCAAAACACACACTCGAGTTTTACATTTTACGTGGAAGGAAAAATAACCCACCAACAGAACTCCTAAGTCGAAAACATTACAATAATCTTTTTCTTTTCCATCTTTTACACTCTATGGCGCGCTATTGTCACCCACTGTAAGAATGTGTGAGAGTTTTCTGTATAAAACCACAGACTCGTTCACAGAATTCTTGGTGACATCGTTCTTCTGACCTTCCACCGGGGACAATGACTTTAAGTTCAGGTGTAACTTAAATTTAATCAATTCGTCTTGATAAAATGTGACAATACTTTAAGTACCAAAGGAATATATACACACACACTCATACGTACATAATTTAAGGCATATACAGCTATATATATATATTTATAACACACACACACACACACACACACACACACACGCACACACACACACACACACACGCGCGTCTACAAACTATTATTGTTTACTTTACTTCTTTGAGAGGATATGTCAACAAGACGAGGATGTACTGGAGACACAATGAACGTGTTGACCGAGTGCATGAGAGTCGCCTTCCAGAGACCATCCTGTGACATCTTGTGCAAGTTAACCAAACAGACGTTGCTATTATTATTATTATTGTTATTATTATTGTTGTTATTAATTTATTATTATTATTATTATTGTTATTATTGTTATTATTATTATTATTATCATTATTAAAAGATTATTATTATTGTTGTTATTAATATTCTTAGTTATTGTTATTATTGTTATTATTGTTATTGTTATTATTATTATTATTATTATTAATTATTTAGTATACACACACACACATACAGGTAAAGATTTTAAACTGCCATATGTGTTCATTATATCGTAAATGTAACATTCATTGTTTATAATAGAAAATAAACAAATAAAATTAGTACCCAAAAAGCCATCCAAAGTGGGGTAAGATATTTCATAAGACTCACAATGTATTCATAAGGAGTTACCTGAACAAACTTATACCTGGAAAGTAATTAAACTCATGGAAATCTTTTTAATGGATTTTAAAAATAAAACATCTTGGAACATAAAAAAAAAGACTGGGATGTGATGGAAGGTGAGAGAGATGTGTTGTGCTGTGTGTATGTGTGTGTGTGTGTGTGTGTGTGTGTGTGTGTGGTCCAGTAGGTGTTGTCAGATCACAGCCATATTGTGTAATAGTAATGTTGTAAATACGACTATAAAACTTTAACTTATGATCATTACCACGACTACCAACATCACCACCATCACCACCACTCCCACCACCACCACAATCATCATCACCACGAAGAACATCACCACTACTACCCCCACAATCATCATCTAGGAGATCAAACAGACAGACAGACAGACAGACAGACAGATAGACAGACAGACAGACACTAAAACCTACCTGCCCATAATTACCAAATACTATGACTGTTTACAAGAGACTTATTACAATAAATATAAGTAAACAAAATTAAAGATTCATACTAAAAAAAATCCTTTTATGGAGTTGTTTTACATTTGATCTTCATTAAGCAGCTTTATATGTATAATAAAATTACCCGGAATTATAATATCAGTTTCCGGGTTGTCTCTAAAATGTAAACAACAACAAAAGGCAGAAATATTATTTTTTATTCCTAATTAAAGATACGAAAGAAAAATATTATAAATGTGTTTTTTTTCTTCAAACTAATGATACGGAAAATACAATGTTTTAATTTTTGTTTTCAAGTTAATGATACGTAAAATTTATGTTTGTTTTCAATTTTTAAAAAAGTGACAGAAATAAATAGAATAAAAGAATAAAGACTTTAATTATTCCTGATATATTTAAGTCTTAAAAAATTCTTCTTTCTCTTGTAATGAAAATCAAGACCATAAAAATTATATAGTTTCTTAAGTAATCAAATAAAAACAAAAGTAATTTACGCGAGAATTCGAAAAATTCATCAAATTACTAAAACAAAATCATGAAACAAATATTAGAAAATAAACAATACATTAAAACAAGGAGAATAAAGCAAAGGGAAAAAAGGAGAAGAGGAAGAGAAGAAGAGATACAATAAACAAGAGAAGAAAGCTAAATGAAGCAAGAGAGAGAGAGTTATCTGAAGCAAGACGGGATAGATACAAGCAAAGCAGGGGAAAGAGACAAGTGTATGAAAGGAGATAAGATAGAGAGAATCAAGATGGTGTGAGAGAATTTGAAGCATGAGGATAGTTGGCTCACTCAAGGAAAGTCTCAGGGAACACTAAAATTGGTTGGGAAAATCTGGAGTGAAGCGAAAAGTATTGTGGGACGAGAAATATACGCCTAAGATGGTAGAGTGAGTGAGTGGGTGGGTGAGTGAGTGAGTGAGTGAGTGAGTGTTTAATACGCACCCTTGAGTTCGAATCAGCGAGTGAAATATTCCACCTTTTTTAGTAAATAGTGAACGAGCCTTCTTTGAACCAGATAGAGTGAGTGTGTATCGAGTCAGAATGAGTGTGTGAATACGCGCGCACACACACACACACACACACACACACACACACACACACACACACACACACACTATGGCCCAAAAAATTACAAACACACACACACCCTAAGCTAAAATGAGTACCAAACACGCACTCTAACCCAGAACGAATGAAATCTACGCACTCTAAACGCATACAAACTGTGATTTTCTAGATCAAGTCAATGAGTGGATTCAGAGTCACCGCGAAAGAGGGTGGAAGGGGAATAAACGATGAGAGGGAGAAGAGGCAAATGGGAAAGACGGGGAGAAGGAAGGAGGGCGGATCACACAGGGAACAATGGAGGGAGGGAGACACGACACACAGACGAACACATACCACAAGGAAGGGGAGATAAGAGAATGGTGGATGATGAAGGTGCAGGCAGGAGGGTGATAAAGGTAGATGGGTAGCGAGGAGAGGAGGAGGATGATGATGATGATGATGATGATGATGATGATGATAGAGAGAGAGAGAGAGAGAGAGAGTACAAGTTCACCTGAGTACAAGTTCACCTGAGTACAAATTCACCTGAGTACAAATTCACCTGAGTACAAGTTCACCTGAGTACACGTTCACCTGAGTACATCTTCACCTGCCTCTCTCACCTTATCTTGCTTCTGGGGACGAATGGTGGTAGAGGAAGGAGGGAATGAGAAAAGGGAAGAATTATGAAAGCAGGGATAGTGCCAGAGGTGATAAGGCAGGGAGAGAGGGAAACAGGGAGAGAGGGAAACAGGGAGAGAAGGGGAGAGGGAAGAAGAGTAGGATAAGAGTAAATCCAGGTTGTAAAAGGGAGTAAGAGGAGAAGAGAAAAGATAGTAGGAACAGAGGAAGAGGAGAGAGAACGGATGGAAGGGATAGTGAAGAGGGAGAGGGGGAGGAAAGAGGGAACAAAATAACAGGTAAAACGGCAGGTAAGAGTGCAGGAAGGAAAGAAGGAGAGACAGGGGGGAGAAGAGTGGTAAAAGATAACAGAGGAGCGGAGATGAGAGTGGGGGAGGGGTATTGGGGGTGGGGTGGGGGGAGAGGGGGAAGCGGAAGGAGGAGGGAAGAAAGAGGGGAGGGGGAGAGAAAGTAGGAGATAATCGGAGGTGGTAGGAGAAGCAAGGCGTCAAGAGGGAAGACGGAGGAGGTGGGGAGGCAGAAAGCAGAAAGGGAATGGAAGAAAATGAGATAAGAGAAGGAAGAAGAGAAGGAGGAGGAAGAGAACGAATAATATGGAGGAGGAAGGGGAAGATGGTAGGGAGGACATTAAGGTTGGGTACCCTCTTGGAATAATAATTATTATTATTATTATTATTATTATTATTATTATTATTATTATTATTATTATTATTATTATTATCCTTTCGCTTTGTCTCTTCTCGTGTTTCTTCTCAACAATATCTGTCTTTAAATGATCTTCCAGCTCACTGCTTCCGTTGTTGTCAGAGTCTCACCCTGACTGACTCT
>NW_024736328.1:10000-55000 GCF_018991925.1 Homarus americanus
AGAATTATAGCCTCACAGCCATTACTCAAAACGTATTTACATTTTACTAATTCTATGACTCAGGGTAACGAGAGGAGGGAGTTTACCTGATGGTCATTAAGAGGCAGGTGCACTGTTTTCTGCTCGGCTCTGGTGTTCATTTTAATGGCGTATAATGGCTTAAGAGCGCTACTTAGTTAATGCAGATGGTGGTGGTGTGCAGACCTGGTAGGTGGGTAGGTGGGTGGGTGGGTGTGGGTGTGGGGGGAGGGAGAGGGGGGGTGGTTGTGTGTGTGTGTGGGCACGTGTTTTATTATTAGTAAGAAGCCCCGTAGAGTAAGGCTGAATTGGGTAGTTTCCGTAACAGCAACAATAATAATAACAACAACGACAACCACTACATCAGCCCGGGACCAACACGTCACCACAAGTTACCCACAAATTGTCACCCAAAACCTTCGAGATAAACAAGTCTCCAGCATCACAGGCATTTCCATATCAGCATCATTTTAGTTGTCGACTCTCCGGGCCTCCCAACTGGTGAGCAACTCCAAGCAAGCGTTGTTTAACTTGCAACATCAACACGAGAGGGCGCACGAAGTTAGTGGTTTGTTTTGACATAACTCCACCTGTCGACAGTCTGCTGATGAAGCAAGTGTGTGTGTGTGTGTGTGTGTGTGTGTGTGTGTGTGTGTGTGTGTGTGTGTGTGCGTACATCATCGTCCTAACAACTCACACCTTCAGAAGTCAAGTTATCTTTTTTATCTTGTTCCCAAGGGAGAGAGAGAGAGAGAGAGAGAGAGAGAGACTAAATCTTTTCGATTTCGTTTTGTAAACAATTAATCGCCGTTCCTTTAATTCTTGGTTAAGTAATTCATTATATTTTATCTATAATTGACCCATTTAACACCAACACAGCTCCCCCCAAAAATCCCTAATTCTGAGTTTTTGTCCCATAATTCCCTCCTGAACCACTCTAACCGAGGCTCAGTTGTTTGGGGGATTGATGGAGCCCCAGAAGAAAGACGGAACAAGAGAGTGTGGGATTGAGAAGTCTTTGGGGAGGAGGTGGATGGACGAGGGCCATTGAGGTGGTAATTTATGGTGTATATGAAGTGCATTGTAGGCAAGGTATTGGTAAGAGAGATTTATGGGGTAAGGCTGGAGATGAGAGAGAGAGAGAGAGAGAGAGAGAGAGAGAGAGAGAGAGAGAGAGAGAGAGAGAGAGGTGGTATAGGTGAATTTATGCTACGGAGTGTGTGATGGTGAGTGTTAGTGAGTGTGTTAGTGAGTGTGTTGGTGAGTGTGTTGGTGAGTGTGTTGGTGAGTGTGTTGGTGAGTGTGATAATGAGTGTCTAACCTACAGTACATATTTTCTAACTTTTATGAATTTTCATCATAACTAACAGATCATATAGGAATATATAACAACACATACAATTATTTACAGGATATAGCAGCAAAGTTATCCCCAACTCTCTCCCCTCTCCCTCATCCCCACCCCTCCCTCTCCTGCCCCCCCCTCTCCTGCACCCCTCTCTCTCCCTGCCCCTCTCCCTCCTCCCCTGCACCCCTCCTCCTGCACCCTCTCCCTCTCCTGCTCCCCCACCTCCTCCCTGCCTCCCTCTCCTCCCTGCCTCCCACTTGCAACACCACATTTTGAGTCCCCAATTTTAAATAATATATATGTAGGTCAGTGCAGACACCACTCAGACTTTACTCTCTCCCTTCCCCTCCCTTCCTTCCTCTCTCTCTCTCCCTGTTCTTCCCTTCCCTCCCTTCCTTCTCTCTCCTGTTCCTTCCTTCCTCCCCGTCCTTCCTTCCCTTCCTTCCTTCCCCTTCCTTCCTTCCTTCCTTCTTCCTTCCTTCCTTTCCTCCCCCCTCCTCCCTCCCTCTCCCTCCCTGAGACGCAGTAGGGCTAGCAATCATTCCTTTAGGGCCAGTATCTTGAACCATACTAGACCATAGGACATAGCACCTGGGGTCTATTGAACACACTGACCCACACACCTGCAGAAACCACCCTGGCACACACACAGACACACACACACACACACACACACACACACACACACACACACACACACACACACCCACACATACACACACACACACACACACACACACACACACACACACACATACACACACACACACACACACACACACACACACCCACACCCACACACACACACACACACAGAAATAATCAACATTGGTATTAACTCTCTGGTATAATGTACGATTCACTGTCATTGAATATTTTAAGTATTACACCAAATATGAATCAATACGTGTTTGATAGTATGTTAATTATGATCCAGGTACGACGTGTTAACTAGATGTGTATGTGTTAATACCTGTGTACATATTATGGGAGGATATAGTTGATATTAATGGTGATAATGATTATGATCTTGATAATAATGGTGATAAGGCTGATGGTAATGGTTGCTAGTAATGATGATGATGATGATGATGATGATGATGACTGAGATTCAAGTCACCGTATTTACAATGGGACGAATATTCTAACCCCTAGAG
Source organism: Homarus americanus (assembly GCF_018991925.1). Lineage (NCBI taxonomy): Eukaryota > Metazoa > Arthropoda > Malacostraca > Decapoda > Nephropidae > Homarus > Homarus americanus. Next base: position 12,524 of record NW_024736328.1, read on the forward strand.
GAAGCACACCAGAACCACAGCATCCTTCCCTGCAGCAGCAACAAGAGGATTGCCAGCATCAGAGGCAACAGGAGAGGTACTGATCTTTGAAGTAGCATCAGCAAGGGAGCAGCAGAAGAAGTGAAGGGAAACCATCAGAAGAGACAGAAACAGTAACAGAAGAGGCAGCAACAGTAGGAGAGACGGCAGCAGCAGTAAGGGAGCAGGAGAAGAAGCAGCAACAGTAATAGCAGGAGAGGCAGTAACAACAGGAGAGACAGTAATAACAGAAGAGGCAGTAACAGCATGAGAGACGGTAACAGCAAGAGAGACAGCAACAGCAGGAGAGACGGCGTGTTCCGAGGCAGAGTTGGGTAAGCACTTTGTAAAATTAGATCATGTGTCACACCACAGCCCGGGGAGGACTTACACCCAACCTACACACTTTATGGTTCACTACACCCGCCCTCTGTGGGGGTGTGGGGGTGGGGGCATGAGGTGTGTGAGGGTGGTGGAGGTGGGAGGTGGGGAGGAGGTGGAGGGTTTTGGGGTTGCATGAAGAACTAAAAGGAAAAGTTAGATATCGGAGTGAGGATGAGACAGTCAGAAATGTGGGGAGAGGCAGAGGGAAGGGAGAGGGAGGAGGGAGAGTGAGGGGATGAGTGAGAGAATGAGGGTACGAGGAGGGAGAATGAGGAGAGCGAGGAGGTAGAATGAGGGGACGAATGAGGGAAAAGAGTAAGGAGAGGAAGAATGAGGAAGGAGAAGAGGGAAGAAAACATACAAAAGAGACTGAACACAATACCTAGTTTCCTGCACCTTAACAAAAACATCATCGTCAAAGCACAGGCAGTAAAAACAAACAGCTCAAGGATCCACTGTATCCTACAACAAATAATCATGATATTGTTACCTCTCATTCACGACACGAGCGCCTCTGTGTGTGTGTGTGTGTGTGTGTGTGTGTGTGTGTGTGTGTGTGTGTGTGTGTGTGTGTGTGTGTGTGTGTGTGTGTGTGTGTGTATGTGTGTCTGTGTGTGTGTGTGTGTTTCTGTTTGTCTGTGTGTGTGTGTGTGTGTGTGTGTGTGTGTGTTTCTGTTTGTCTGTGTGTGTGTGTGTGTGTGTGTGTGTGTGTGTGTGTTTCTGTGTGTGTGTGTGTGTGTGTGTGTGTGTGTGTGTTTCTGTGTGTGTGTGTGTGTGTGTGTGTGTGTGTGTGTTTCTGTTTGTCTGTGTGTGTGTGTGTGTGTGTGTGTGTGAACTATGGCGGTAATAATTGATGCCCCCACTCAGGCGTAAGGTGTTTTTATGCTAATCACCGGATCACTGCCAACCATCATATATTTTCATTATACAGTAGTTATCAATTAGCCAATCCTCCCACATTGTGAAATTTAAATGACAAACTATAAGCATTTCCCATTTAACATTATCGGCCTCGTTCAGTCAGTGTTTCGTTCAGTCAGTGTTTCGTTCAGTCAGTGTTTCGTTCAGTCAGTGTTTCGTTCAGTCAGTGTTTCGTTCAGTATACCGAGACGAGAACCCAACCTGGAATTACTATTACAGGTTGTACTCAGTGTTGATATAGCATTAAGGGTCAACGTTATATCCAAGACCTACATTATATACGTTTACATTATTAGCAACGTCTACTAACATTAGCAACATCAATCAACATCAACATAGCAGTTATTGGGTCGCAGATGTTAAGGTTTATCAACATCCAGACAGACATTCCAACAGACAAACAGACTTAAGCTATAATACAACGCGTTTTTTTTAATTTATTTTAAAAGTGTGGAATAAAAATCAAAGAAAAACTACATCCAGGAAACGATACAACATTAAGAAAAAATAATGAAACACACACACACACACACACACACACACACACACACACACACACACACACACACACACACACACACACACACACACACACGTCACCCAGAAGAAAATTTCATGGCATATTTATCAAGTTAATTAATATATGAAGTGACTGGCCCACCTGTAATTACTCAGGATGTGGACAAATGCTGGAAGTGGTGCCTCATATTCACAGGTAAGTAACATGAACACTTTATGAGTTTTATGATCTCTAATATCTTTAAAAGTCTATTGAATTTCGTATGGTAAAGTGGCAATGTTACTACAACTACTGTTTCTATTGCTATTGCTGCTATAATAATAATAATAATAATAATAATAATAATAATAATAATAATAATAATAATAATAATAATAATAATAATAATAATAATAATAATAATAATAATAATAATAATAATAATAATAATAATAATAATAATAATAATAATAATAATAATAATGAATCAAACTTATTATTATTATTTATACTTCTATTTCTCGATATTTTACATATATAAGTCAGGTGTGTTCTGATTGCAACGCGCCATTTTTAATTACAACTGTTATGAGTATTATAATTGTTTTTATAAGTATCATAAATACAATTTGGACAGATTATTACTTTCAAACTTCACAGAGAACACTGAGAACCACTAGTAAACAAAATGACATCGACCCAACATGACTTCCTTCTATACCACAGATACACTTCCTATAACTTCCCAATGGCTATCACTTCAGAGTATCCGTCCAGGTTTTACTGCTTCTCCATGACCGTCATAAAATATCAGAGGGGGCCACAAGTTGGTCTCTAGTCTGTACTCTTAAAGCGGCTGGTTTTTTTTTCATTCCAGTTTGTTTTCGGTGAGTGTTTTGACGTGTTTGTTTTGCCGTTGAGTTTTCGTGTATATAAAATTATCGATTATGCTAAGGTTACGTTAGGTTTGGTTAGGTTAGTTTGCCTGTGTTTTAATGATCGTTTCAGTGACTTTAACGAGCATAAGGAGACCAAGACTAGACAACCATTCAGGTATCGCGCCAAAATTTCTAAAAGAAAAGTGGTCGTGATTTTGGTTAACAGAAAACGGTGATTATTGGTCACATCTACATTAGTGACATAAAACTGTAAGTCGACTCATTCTTCTTCGTAAACTAAATGGCAATCCAAATAAAATATCCACGTTAGTTAAGCTGTACTTCACGTAGGATAAGTATATAGAGAACACGAGTGGAATCATACTTCTTCAGTCTCCCCTAAACAGGTTGATGGACTTTACAGTTTGTTTCTATATTTACAAACACAAACAAACCACGAACAGCTGACCAACAACTACATCTGAAAACAAGAATATACAAATATTCTCATATATGGTACATTACCTTTCATGATGTACACCACAGTCGTCCCGGAGTGTTCAGAGGAGCACCGTAACACAGCCAGAGCACCGAGTTTCGTGGGCGTGTCTGGGAGTGGTGAGGACGAGGGCAGCTGTGTTGATGGGTGGAGTGAGCTTGTTAATAGAGGTCCTTGGTGAGGCGGTGGTACTCGAGGGCGTGATGGTGAAGCTTGAGGGCGTGGTGGTGAAGCTTGAGGGCGTGGTGATGGTATTTCTGAGCGTGGTGATGCTGTGGGTTGACGTTTTGGTGACACGGGGAGGGGTGAGGGCGCTGGGGGTCCCATAGAAGCAAGGAGTGTTGTGGGTGTAGGAGAAGATAAGGGCCGTGGGGCAGTTGACGACAGGCTTAAGAGAGGACGTGTAGAGGATGGGTCGAGGGAGGAGGAGGCGGCTGGAGGAGGAGGCTCGAGTGAGAGGGAGAGAGGGGAGGAGGACAGACGCCTGGAGCCTGGAGGAAAGGTGGAGGTAAGAGAGGAGGGGAAAATAGGAGTGAAGTGAGCATGGTGTGAGGTTGGGGTGATGGAGGAAGGGGAGGTGGAGGTGAGGAAGGTTGATGAGGCGAAGGACTGGCTGGGAACGTCCTTATGAGGCAGGATTGAAAGCGATTTGTTCAGAATACCGAAGGAAACACGAGAAGATGAACGGGAACTGGAGGTATGAAGGGAGGTAGGGATGGAGGAGGTGAGAGTTGGTGAGGATGGCTGAGAGAGGCGGTGTCCTGGCCTCACCCACACCACCATCTGGCCGCCCTCCACACGGTAGCTGCAACACAACACATCAATGAACAACTTGCAACATCATACTTGTACTAAAACGAAGACATTATTTATACTACATTAGGATATTAAATTAGCAACAAGGTCACCAAGCTGAGAATATTACATGTTACATCATCCCCCACTGAGGAATCTTACTACACCTAACTAGTTCACTTAGACAATAACACAACTATTCCAGATAAATTGCAGAAAGACTATTGAAGGTGGCAGAGCTGTCATCCATAGTTAGGAGGATCAATAATCTGAAAGCTAATGAATAAGTAATGTTATAAAGATTGATTGTAAAGTAGATACCTGTGATATACTTAATACTTTAAATGCTGATCTATTATACAGGTGTGTGTGTGTAAGTCAATCAAACGTAATTATTGTAAAGTGAACAGCCCGGTACTAACACATCATAAGCTAACACGTCATAAGCTAACACTTCATAAAACCAACACGTCATAAGCTAACACGTCATAAAACCAAAACGTCATAAGCTATCACGTCATAAAACCAAAACGTCATAAGCTATCACGTCATAAACCAACACGTCATAAGCTAACACGTCATAAAACCAAAACGTCATAAGCTAACACGTCATAAAACCAAAACGTCATAAGCTATCACGTCATAAACCAAAACGTCATAAGCTAACACTTCATAAAACCAACACGTCATAAGCTAACACGTCATAAAACCAAAACGTCATAAGCTATCACGTCATAAGCTAATACGTCATAAGCTCCCACTAAGAGAGAAAAAACACACACAAACACACAAACACAGCCTCACTCTCCCTCACAGTAAACGTGATGAGGGACACCAAGAGGGAAGGTGACAACGTACATAACATCTTAGACTCTCCAGCACCTGTCTCCCACAGCCACTCAACTCCTCGGGTGTAGTTGGAGCTCCTGTCTGGTGTGAGGCGCTGGTAGGAACACTAGGAGGGGGAGGGTCACTCGTAGGGGGGAGGAGCACTATCAAGGGGGACGGACACCAGCAGGAGGGAAGGGATGGGGTTGAAGGACGGGGGAGGATGGTGGGAGGGAAGGAAGTGGTTGTGAGGAAGGGGTCATTGTTGTATTAGATTGACAGTATTATTTTGTTGTATTTCCACCACAAAAAGTCCTCCACAACCAATCAATCACGAGATCCATCAAATTAAACACAAAATCAATCACCAAACAACCACGAACTGGCCCCTTCGACGCTGCAGACCAACAATATCAACAACCATTCCTTTAAGAAAATCTGCCCCAGGATTAATGATTCTTTTAGGAGAGTTTGGATATCGATCTAATCACTCTAATAAAATATAATTCCCTGATTAACTTACATAATACTGGAGTTATAAATAGTAAGAAAGACTGAGAATATAATCTATAACCTCAACGTTTACCTGGGGATATTAACACACCTTTACCTTTAGTTATTAATCGCCTCACTAGATGTTATAAAGGAAGGGGCGCTAATATATGATGTTTGTTTGTTTGTCTGTCACAGGATTTAGAGGCGGACTTGGCAGGTATTATACAACCCGTGTATACATGCCGGAGACACTAATTAACGCATGTAAATATCTCATAACTGAAGTAGGGGGCTAGGAGGAGTAGGGGGAGGGAGGGAAGGTAATTAAACGAGGTTGATGAAGAAAATCATAAATTATCATCAGACTGCAGTAATTACTGAGACATTGCTAATGGTATGACTATAAGACACAACATCCGGCCTAAACTAAACCTATAAGGACTCGAAGGATCTGGTAGGATTTATGAGCCTGGTGGTAAAATATCCTCCTGTGGGATACTTAGGATTTTTCTCTGGATATATGTCCGAAAATGAATCAGTATGTATGTATGTATGTATGTATGTATGTATGTATGTATGTATGTATCAGAACCTACCACCACACCAAGTTTAGGAAAAACAACTTTGGCAAACCACACACACACACACACACACACACACACACACACACACACACACACACACACACACACACACACACACACACACACACATATTAAAAAAAAGTGTCCGCTTCGCCTCTAAACCGCATTACTTTTCCAGCGGCTCAGCAAAAACTGTTCCATATATCAGGCAGACTGGTGGGTGAGCTCAGACAAACACTGGGACCAAGCCACAGAGCCGAGAAAAACCAGGATAAAACTTTGACTTTTGCTGAGATATTTACCTTCATGGTGTCATAAAGTGTATTTAATCTGTGTGTGTGAATGGGGTTATACAGCGCCACTTGACACCTTTATATATTACCACTTAACGCCTGAACACATCACCACTTGACACCTGAACACATCACCATTTGACACCTGAACACATCACCACTTAACACCTGAACACATCACCACTTGACATATGAACACATCACCACTTGACACCTGAACACATCACCACTTGACACCTGAACACATCACCACCTGACACCTGAACACATCACCACCTGACACCTGAACACATCACCACCTGACACCTGAACACATCACCACCTGACACCTGAACACATCACCACCTGACACTCAACAGATCTTAACTCATAAATTGTTTACCTCAACTTACTGATAACGTTAAGCTATGGCTGATAACATTACCAAAACTTATCTGCTGTTTATAATTACAAATGTCTTTATGTGTGTTTCCGGGATTGTGTTGTTGTGTGTTTCTCTCCCTGACTGAAATGGCAACACTGAAATAAGAGTAATGGTTGGCGTAAGTCAGTGTTCCAAGTGTTCCATTAATAAAATCGAAAAAAAACACGTCTAATTCCCTATCCCACTTCCTCCTCCACCACCCCCTCTTTCACCTCTTCCACTATCCTCACCCCCACCTCCATCCTACCACCATCCCCACCTATTCCTCCACCATCCTCCCCTATCCCCACCACCTCATCCACCACCCTCCCCATTCCCTACCTATCAGGCCGTCACGCTAAGTAACATGTTAACGAGGTGATTAGCGGGCAGACGGTGAGGCAGATCGTCCACATGAAAGCAATTATACCATACGCAGATAACTTTATATAATCATCTACCTTTAATTAAGGCGTATCATTACCTGGCCTCACTATTTACCTAAAGTCATGAGAACAAACATGGTCACCTGAACAAATACGTGGATAATATTCTTGTAGGTATTTTTTTGTTATTCATTTTAGGAGATCACGTGAAGATTAGGCACCCAAGATTACTTCAATTTAAGATTAACTACCCTACCCTACCCTACCTTACCCAACCTTACCCTACCCTACCCTACCCTACCCTACCCTACCCACTATTTAGGAACGCTTACACCACTCCTACCTACGGTGTTGCTATATACAGTACAAACAATACGATCCATTCAGTAATTACAAAGACAACATTCAACGACCTGTTCTCACCACTGAACCGTAAATGTAATCTCCTAGACACACTTTTCTTAATCGGTTCATCATCATCATCTCCTGCTCCCCTGCTTCACTCCCACCTCCAAGGACCTCTAGCCACCCCCCAGCCCCTACTAGTAATGGTGAGCAATAAACTGTGCCATCCGCATCAGTTTGTTCTACCTACAGCAACGAGAACCATTTGCAAGAAGACTAAGAATGGAGTCGACTAGTTCAACATTTCATCATCATGTCGGTAGTGATTCTTGCTACTTTAATCAGCCAGTAGCTAACATGTGCTCTAGTATTGGGAGTAACTAACTGTGATATACTGTACAGGTGCGGGACCCAGAGTCATTAATGTATGTGTATTGAAAACTGTATAACCATGAGACGTCAAGGCCCCAGGCTCCCCCTCCCCCGGCATACAACTCCAGTATTGAAAATCACTTTCCCATAATCACCGTGACGTGAAACTCGGGAGTAGAGGAATTAAAGGCTTGTCAATCTAATGGTGATTTTTTTTCGGTGTGCGTATTGAGATAATAATAAGGAAATAGAGTGAGTTTTACATAATAACATTCACTTTGCTTTTGGTTACGTTCACTAAAACAACATGAAGGATTGACTCACCTGAGGCTTGGATGAAGGTGGTCCAGGTACCAGGTAGGTTCAGTGCCCACGTTCTCAGGTGTACGCTGTAATATCCGAGTGTGTTGTTGTATTTCCAGTGAAGTTAACTTGATCGAGACCGTATCAGCTGCACTTGTTGGACGGCGATGTGTCTTTATGAGTTCCCACAACATGCTAGTTCCTCCTTTCTTGTTCTCTCTATCACCTTCTGTTTCTTCTCTAACTCCAATTTCTTGTTTTTCTTCTACATTAGTACTGGCTGTTACTTCTGTTATGTTAGGTTCATCATTTTTCATTTTTCCTGGCTCTTTCTTCCCGTCATTGTCTGTTTTTATGTCTTTGTTATCACCATCAGGAACACTGGCTGGTATATTCCCTAACTGTGATCGTCTATAACTCAGTGTCCCTGTGTCATCATCTCTCTCCACGATTTTATTTTCCCTATTCCTCTCTTTATCGTCTCTTCCTCTGTATTTCCTCTCTTCCATTACTCGTTGTTCCCCGGAGTGTGGTGATGGTGGTGGTGACTGCTGCATCCCCTGGGAGTGTGGTAATGAGTACAGGGAAGGTGAGCTGTGGGAGGGAGTGGAGTGAGAGTGTGTGGGAGACGGTGGAGGGCCAGGAGAGGGAGGGTGGTAGGGGCTGGGTGGTGCTACACACATCAGGCGCAGGAGTACGGGTGGTTCCTCGTCGCCAGCCTCCGCCAGCAGCACCTGGGTGGGGGACGCGCCATCACACACACCTGTGGAGAGAGAACATATTATTTATAACATATAGTTGTTGACGGTTGTTAATGACCCAACTAGTCACAACTACAAAACCAAAACGCACACTTTAACAACACAATCACAAATGAAGGAAAAACACATAAACTGACTAATATGGAAAACAAAAGAAATAACAATAATAATAACATGTTACCCTACGAGAAGAACATAAATAACATACCAAACACTGAAATATAATAACAAAACAGAGGATATAAATGATTTGTTCTTTATACTAAACATATGTCATTGTTCGCATCAAACACAAACACTTCAATTCATCAAGTATTATAAAGCGCGCTATAAAAATAAGGTATTTGATACATATTAATTAATATAAATACCCCAACAATAATGCTTTTATATTTGGAAATATTTCACAAGTCGTATCAAGCTCAAAGACTCCCAAACAAAAGACTCCCAAACAAAAGACTCCCAACACAAGACTCCCAACAAAAGACTCCCAAACAAAAGATTCCTAACAAAAGACTCCCAAGCAAAGACTCCCAAGCAAAGACTCCAAACAAAAGACTCCCAACACATTCCCAACAAAAGACTCCCAATTCATTTCATTAAGTATTTCTGTGACTATGAAACACAACAGATTATTTGAATGCAATTAAGAGCTGTCAGAACATCCAGGAGAATACGACTAACTGTGGAGTTTCTCAAGCCTGAACTAAGCCAATCAGGAGTTATACCATCCGTCGCCTTCATTAGCTCAGTCTAGTGTGAGATATTAAATCAACTAGGTCAATTATTTTCACGTGAATGAGTTATTAAACCTCTATTTTCTCTCTCTGATCTGTGTGACTCACTGAAATTTACCCTGTGTGTGTGTGTGTGTGTGTGTGTGTGTGGTGAGTGGGTGGGTGAGTGAGTGAGTGAGTGAGTGAGTACAGTGATCGACAGAGCAGCTTACTAAAGAAAAAAAAGGCCTCCGTTTAATGTATGTATTGAACATTTACCTCAAAGACCAATAAGATAGTCAACTTTACACACACACACACGCACACACACACACACTTCATTTACACAATCACAATATGTTTGAGTGATTGTGATCCCTATTAATGATGATAACGATGACTTTTACCCGTAGATCAACAGCACTTGACGCTAACATAAACACTGATATATTGAACCGCTAATATAATAATGAACGCTATTTCTCACGTCTCTGCAGCGGTTCTGTATATAATGATTTTGTAGTTTTATTATTTAGTTTACCACGACTGTCAGCTGCAAACAGTAGTCTAGGAGAACCAACCAACAGTAGCTTAGGAGAACCAACCAACAGTAGCCTAGGAGAACCAACCAACAGTAGCCTAGGAGAACCAACCAACAGTAGCCTCGGAGAACCAACCAACAGTAGCCTAGGAGAACCAACCAACAGTAGCCTAGGAGAACCAACCAATAGTAGCCTAGGAGAACCAACCAATAGTAGCCTAGGAGAACCAACCAACAGTAGCCTAGGTGAACCAACCAACAGTAGCCTAGGAGAACCAACCAATAGTAGCCTAGGAGAACCAACCAACAGTAGCCTAGGAGAACCAACCAACAGTAGCCTAGGAGAACCAACCAATAGTAGCCTAGGAGAACCAACCAACAGTAGCCAAGGAGAACCATCCAACAAAGACCTAACCTAACCCTCATTACAACACACATCATCAACAACATTACAACCTGGAAATAATCAAAGAAATACCACCTCTATGGCCAACTGCAGGTAATCATTAACCTTTCAACATTACAAACTCATAATTATCAACTAATTAGCTCCCGCCTCCCCCCATAAAAAAAATCCAACCATATGAGATAATTAGGTAAAAATAATTAGATAGTAGTTATAAGGAATAATTTATAACCTGGATTTAAAGATTACGTAAAAGGTAGATAGAGCGATAGAGATTTACATTGTGTGTGTGTGTGTGTGTGTGTGTGTGTGTGTGTGTGTGTGTGTGTGTGTGTGTGTGTGTGTGTTTTAGTATATGTATGAGGTATATATTTTTGTGGTGTTAGTAATGGAGGAGAGAGAGAGAGAGAGAGAGAGATCCTTTCTCCTCTGTTGTGTTTGTCTGTTCCCTAAGGTCACGACTCCCAATATTACAACCCGAAGGTATAATTGAATCAGCTATAAGACACGAAAACAAACCCTGTCTGTCTGTCTGTCTGTTTATCTATCTGTCTCTGTCTGTCTGTCTATATGTGATTAATTTTCGCCTTGAAATGGTCAATGCATCATATAAGATCCAATATATAAAGGAGTGATTATACAGGTTGAGAACCCCTTTACCCCTCTATCCCCCACCACTCTCGTCCCCATCCACTCGCCCATCCCCTACCAATCCAACCCACCCAACCCCCAGCCCCCACACCCACCCACCCACCCACCTACAGCCCCTTAACACCCCAAGGTTATGGACACAAGTGAACCGTTCACTCCAGTCACCCAGCTTCTTATTTACCAAAGGCAGAGGACCCAACAAGACCCCTGAAGGAGGAGGAGGAGGAAGAAGAAGAGAAGGAGGAGGAGGAGGGGGGGAGGAAGAGGGGGAGGCTCTAGGGGGTCTTCCCACGGGTCTTGAGGCGGTGGGTTCAGAGATGAGCTTTACAGATATGGCGAATAAAAGAAACTTGGAGAATCAGAAGATGGAGGTCGCCTTTCAGAGGGAGGTCCTCAATGGGTCAATAAGGCGATAGAAGGCAAGCCACGACTACCACCAGACCGGGAACTGGGCCGTGGGCGAGGGAGAGAAGGAGGGAGGGAGGGAGGGAGGGACGTTGAGGATAGGAGGAAGGGAAGTGGAGGGAGGGAGGGAGAAAGGAGGGAGGGAGGGAGGGAAGTTGAGGGAGGAAGGGAAGTGGAGGATGGGAGGGAGGAAGGGAAGTAGAGGGAGGGAGGGAGAAAGGAGGGAGTTGGAGGATGAGAAGAAGGGAAAATAGTAAACAAAACCAAAGCAAAAACCAAACAATAAACAAAAAAGTAAACAATAAAAAATAAACAACATTATCTGTGGTTGACAATAGGAAGTTTGTTTTAATCACGTTTTATTCATGTCATACAATCATTAATATATAAACACCTCGATATACATATACACATACATCATATACCTATACAGTATACATATTAACCCTGTCATTACTGTTTGATGGATATGTATATAATATTTTGGCACCTCTCACTTGACATGTGGATCAAAATTGCACCATCGTCATGAATATTTTGAGTGGGAGAGGAGCGTTGGTTCTGCTGCCGCCTTATACATTGATATGCACTTTTTGATACATTAATTATTCATTTATCAGGCTTAAATTTCGTAAGGACAAATTCTGATGTTTTGTTTTTAAAGATTTATTTGTTATGATAGAGTTTGATATTGTTGTTAAGGGTTTTTAAATGATGTTATTTTTTGTTTAATTATTTTCATTTAGTTTTAATTAGTTGGCGATATTGTATAATTAGCAATCTTACTCAGCTTTCTCACTCAATCAACCACCTCCCTCAATCACCCACCTACCTCAATCACCCACCTCCCTCAATCACCCACCTACCTCATTCACCCACCTCCCTCAATCAACCACCTCCCTCCATCAACCACCTACCTCAATCACCCACCCCCAATCACCCACCTCCCTCAATCAACCACCTCCCTCAATCACCCACCTACCTCATTCACCCACCTCCTCAATCAACCACCTCCTCCCATCCAACCACCCCACCAATCACCCACCTCCCTCAATCACCCACCTACCTCAATCACCCACCTCCCTCAATCAACCCACCTCAATCACCCACCTCCTCAATCACCCACCTCCCCAATCAACCACCTCCCTCAATCACCCACCTCCTCAATCACCCACCTCCTCAATCACCCACCTCCTCAATCACCCCACCTCCTCAATCCACCTCACCTCCCTCAATCACCCACCTACCTCAATCACCCACCTCCCTCAATCAACCACCTCGATCGCCGCAACCCCTTCCTTTAGAGGTAATAATTATCAATCAAAACAAATTCCATAATAAATAATTTTGGATCCACTGAAATCATTACACGAGGTCCTCACCATGAAGACTTAGGCCCTGAGCTGTTAGGTTTGTGGCAGCTGTTGTGTGTGGTGTTTTGGGGCCGTGGGTGGGGGAGGTGTTTTGGGGCCGTGGGTGGGGGAGGTGTTTTGGGGTTGTGGGTGGGGGAGGTGTTTTTGGGTGTGTTTCTGGGGCCGTGGGTGGGGGAGGTGGGGTTTGGATGGTGGGGGGGGGAGGGGGTAGGTGTTTCGGGGCCGTGGGTGGGGGAGAGGGGGGGCGGAAGTGGACAAAGACAGAACCAAAATAAAAACATTGATGACCTTTGTGTTGCTGACCAGTGTTGAGTGCTTACATAACAAACTCAATATGACAACAATGACTAAGAGAAATCCTACAAACAGCCACTCTTTTCCCCTCACTGGACGTAACTGAGTGAGTTTTTACACAAATTGATCAGGTTACAAATCTTCAACATATTTTAAAAGCCAAATTTCATGTCAGTGTAGCTGTAGGGAAGCAACCTCAGACAGGGTTGCCATGAGGGTGCCAAGCATTGCCATGAAGTGCCATGACCTCGACGTCTCAGGGTCACAGGGTCATCAGTAATGCTGGACACAATAATTATGTTTGCCGATAAAAATTATTACTATTATAGTTAATCTCATCCCGGGTCTGACAAAGACACACACACACACACACACACACTGCGTTCACTGACACTTTTGACCATCAAACAAAATCGCTCGGTAAATTTTGCCATTCAGTTGCACAATTTTGTGATGAATTATCAAGGCCAAATGATGAAAAAATTGTGAACAGAAACGAAATATTTTCCAAACTAAACAAAAATTGTTTAGCCATAGTGACTGTTGTCGTGTTGGCCTCCGTGTTCTGCTGGAGGCCGGTGTACGTCTCTCCCGTGAGATCATAAACATTAAAAAGTTAAATTATTATTACTTCCTTATTAGTGTTTATATCGTCACATTACATTTTAATTTTTCATTATAATTTGTAAGCTTTTAGATATTTATTGTGGGTTGGTATTGTGCCGACAGACCCGTCTATTTTACAGCCACATTTTTTGCTTTTCCGGACACGGCAACAGTTTCGTTATGCTTCATGAAGGAGGGGGGAGATGGGGATGAGGAGAGACAAGAAGAAAGGAGGAGAGGAGTGAATAGACACAAGAGAGAAGGGAGAGAGGATTTCAGGTGAGAGAGAGGGGAAAGAAGAGGGGATTTCATGAAAAGAAAGAGGAGGGGAGAGGGGATAAGGGGAAACGGACGTACGAGTGTAAACAACCCCCCTCCCCCACCTTCCTCTCGTAGAACAATCTGTCATAAATCACTTAAGAAAGGGCATATTGGATTAAATTGTTCCCCCCCCCCCACCCCCGTCTGTGTGGTAGAAGGTGGGGGCGTAACAGCTGCTGCCTTGGTGGTGTGTTGTGTTGCTGTGGTGTGCTGTGGTATGTTGTGTTGTGGTGGTGTTCTGTGTTGCTGTGGTGTACTGTATTGCTGTGGTGTGTTGTCGTGCTGTGGTGTTATGATGTGCTGTGTTGCTGTGGTGTGGCTGTGGTGTGGCTTTGTTGCTGTGGTGTGCTGTGGTGTAGCTGACATCCACCCTCACTAACATTGCCAGAGACTTTAAGCGGTGTTCAGTAGGCATTTAAACCCTCACCTGGATAATCCCTAAACTTCTCGGGCAGGTTATGGTCCCCTGAGGAACCCTGTAAGAGGCGGAGAGCGTGAGCGAGGTGAAAACTTTCCCCGGTGATGCTTTAGTTGCTGAGGCAGAGTGGAGGGCCTCGAGTCACCTGGGGCCCACACCTTATAACATACGACCTTCCTGGTAAAGTCTTAAACTATTACATTATAAGACACGAACCCTCCTACAGGTGGTGCGTTTTAAACTGTTATACTGTAAAACGATGCCGATAACTGGGAGTAAGGCGATGCCGATAATGGAGTAAGGCGATGCCGATAACAGCGCCTACAGCAATTCCGATAACAGCAAGTAAAGGGATGCCGATAACAGCGAGTAAAACGACGCCCATAACAGCGAGTACAACAACGTCGATAACAACAGAACTTTAGAACACAAATACTCTTTAGTCTCAATAGGATCCTAGACAATCAACTTTTGAGTGCTGTGGTGGAAAAAAAAAAGACTTCTTAAAAATTTTCAAACCATCCAGAACTTGAGACTCACACCCTAAACAGAAGAGACTCAGGACTGGTCACTTTACTACTGATCTAAGACTCACGATAACGACCCGGGGTGGAGGAGGGAACGCTAGTGGAATTTTTCAGTTTGCTCTTTACCGCCGCCACTACTGAGGAACTGAGAGGAATCCCAAACTCCACCCTGTCTGTCTGTCTGTCTGTCTGTCTGTCTGCCTGTCTCTCTTTCTCGACTTTTCACTTTCTGGCATCATAGTAACATAAATATTCGCCTGGAAATATTATATATTGGCGTTTGAAGAAAAGGTTTAGAAGCAGTGAAGAAAAAACAAAATATTTTAACTGATTATTGGTTTATTTTCTTCTCTGATGTTTGTATTTTGTTTATATTTGTCAATTGTGTTAATTATAGTATTATACAAACTTTTATAGACACTCACTCACGCAAACCACACCACACCACACCACACCACACCACACCACACCACAGCACACCACACCACACCACACCACAAACGTGAGACAGACACGGGTGAACAGTGAGTTATTTCTATATCAATACACACAGTGAGTAATTAAATTCAAACATATAAATCTTTTTAGATAGATATATGATGACTGAACTGACAATAACAAACCACTATCTGCTGACCACCATTAGGCACCGAAGCAAAAGGTCAACACACGCTGGTAAAAAATGTATTTACCATATTGTTCATGCAATCAGGTAAATTAATTAAAAAAAAAAAGTACACAGCAAAGACCAGAAAATTGCTCGGCTTGATGTGGGGGACGGGGGGGGGGAGGGTGAGTCACACACCTGCTATATATTTGCCTCCACTGACACCTGCAATCAGCCATTACCTGCCACTAGCCTACACCTGCCATCAGCCAATACCTGCCACTAACCATCCTCCACTACACACTGACAATCATATGTTACTCCACCAATACCTGTTACTCTTATAAGGTACATGAACCACCTTAAGCCAACTATGATGTAAACAAACTAGGACTCTGTGGTCAATCTCCAGTATCCACATAACACTGAGTACATGATTTACAACACAACAATTAAACTCATTAACTAAAGAACCTTTTTAAACTAAACCATTTAAGGTATGTCAAGATCAAAGTTTGTAAGGCTGCAATAATTTAAAATAAAATAAAATCAAACTTTCTATTAATTACGGGAAGCAGACACACCAACCTCATTTAACTTTGTGAATCAATTTCAGGTGTTGGGGGGGGGGGGACAAGAGACAGTCGGGCACCGCATGAGTCTTAGCGCACAACATGAGTCTAAAATTCCTCGTCTGGAGACTTTCTGAGATATTTTTATACAAGAAATCATCCAAATCAACACCAGAAAATATCAATACATGCATCACCTTCCACGATATAAATTACGTAATGATTTAATTCAATAACTGCAGGACAATCACTAAATCTGTCAATTCTCAAGATGACGTCACACTGTAGGATGACGTCACACTGTAGGATGACGTCACCTGTAGGATGACGTCACACTGGATGATGAAGTCGCACTGAGGATGACGTCACACCATCACACGACAGGAGCTTCAGTACCAGAGGATCCCAGCACAACTCAGATGGAAGGAGGAGGAGAAGGAAGATGTGGAGGAGGGAAGGAAAAAACGTGGAGGAAGAAGACGATAAGGAGGAGGAGGAGGAGAAAGAAGAGACAAAAGAAGAGATGCAGTAGGAAGAAGATGGTGAGAAGGAGGAACAAACACGTAAACATTAGACGGGTATAAAAGAGTAAAAAAACCTAACCTAACCTAACCTAACATAACCTAACCATGCATATAGGTGAAGGTGAAGAGCCTCCTCATAGACCTTAGGTGGACGCCCAGGTGTTGAGGCAGGTCACCACCAGGTAAATCCGTGTAATGAACCGTAATGACTAGAGTCGACCAGCCAATCAGGTGGTTCACTGGGTGGGGGATCTCAAGATCAATCAATTGCCAGGTATGGGGAGAGTATGAGGGAGGGAGTGAGAGGAGGTATGAGGGAGTGAGATGGGGTATGAGGGTGTTAGGGTGTGAGGGGGATGTGGAGGTGAGGGAGGGATGTATGAAGGGTGAGGGAGGGGAGTTTATGTCAGATGAGGGAGTATGAGAGAGAGAGAGAGAGACCCTTGGAGGTGAGGGCGACACAGTACACACTGACTGACACCCTCCTGAAGGTTGGTCAAGATAACGTTGGTCAGTGTACATCCTGACCCCGGCCAGTGTATTATTGTACACACGGGCGAAGTGTAGGTGTACTAAGACACTCACTCACTCGCTCACCACACACACACACAAGGTGAGGTTGGGAGGCAGGCCAGTGGGTCAGTCAGTGACCTGGCCACCTGAGGGACCATAACGCCCCCAGTAATGGCCACAACGCGGCCCCCGGCCCCTCACCACCACCTCCTGTATCACCCTCATAACTACCCAGGCGAACTAACCACTCGGCTCCCCAGCGTGTCCTAACGAGGGGAGGAAGTGGTAGTTCTGGATTCTTTAAGACCTGTAAATTGTGTCTTTTTTACCATAAACTTAAGATCACTGAACTTAGTCGTAACGTAACGTAACGTAACGTAACGTAACGTAACCTAATCTAACCATCGCTGTTGTGACTCGAGTCAGCAAATAGAACCTAAATATTAAATAAGGTGAAAACTTTAACATAGGAATATATAACAATATGGGTCCATATTCTCTCTCTTACTTAGCAATATGAAATCTTATCTATCTTGTGCTTCCGTAAAGAGGAACAAAATAGCGTCAATAACTAAACTAAAACGTTACCGTAATACTGAAAGGTTTGTAAGCTGAACTTTCCCTAGAGTAAGGTCCAAATATGACAACAAAACAGCACTGAGACTCTACCTTAACTAGCTAGGAGGATCTTTTAACATTAGATTGATCCAAAATTAGCTTACTGAATCTTGTGAGAATCCGAGGGAGGGAGGGAAGGGGGGTAAGAAGGCCCCTGGACGTCTGGGCTCAGCCACTGCCCTCACTCGCCTCTTACAAGATTGACGATACGAGGAGGTGCACGACGCCCAGCTAACAGGGGGAGACGCCTAACACGGCCCCCACGACACTGCCGCCACCTACAGTGTCTTGCTGCCTGGGAAGACTACTGCTGCCACACCCCAAGATCTGGGTAGCTACCTGGGGAGACTACTAGTAATACTACACGCTAAGATGCTCCCCACATATACATTCATGACAACTGATAAATGCAGGGAGGAGGGTGAAAGAACCTGTGACCATCAGTGACACAACAGCCAGAAGGTTTATTATGACAATACTGTACAGTCTACCTCTCACACAACTCTCTCAATATATATATATATATATATATATATATATATATATATATATATATATATATATATATATATATATATATATATATATATATATATATATATATATATATATATATATATATATATATATATATATATATATATATATATATATATATATATATATATATATATATATTATGTAATAGTAATAGATCAAGCTCCATCACCACACATGCGCCGGTGAAAATCGGACAGTGTGGAGAGTTAAACCACTTTTCCTCAAATATTATTTAGTGCGGTCAACTAATTGTTTCATACACAACGTGACCACAGCTGGCAGGGGGCGACACAGTGAGGCTCTGTTTAAATTTTTTAATAATATTAAATGTGTTGTTACATAACAGGTGTGCGGGGGTTTACCTGTCCATTACTGACCCGACGGCGTGTTACTGATGGTGCCAGGTAGGTATGGGACCAGGTAATGTACATATAAACACACACACACACACACACACATATATGTATATATATATATATATATATATATATATATATATATATATATATATATATATATATATATATATATATATATATATATATATATATATATATATATATATATATTTACAGTAAGTGTGTGTGTGGCGGGCGAGGTTGTCTTGGAGGTAAAATAGATCGATGAATAATACCGACACACTCAACATGAGCCTCAGTTCTCCAGCAACAACTTCAACTGAATTTCAAACACAACCCAGTTTAATCTAATACCAGAACATACACATTGGGAACACGACTTAATAAATACTATATAATATTACGTATTTTCCCTAAACAGTTCTTCGTGAATTTCATATTATTTTTCACTCTACCTTATATAGTTTTTGAGCCGTAATATAATCCAGTGATTTCATTTCCAGCACTGTGTTTTAGGTACTAATACTGCTGTTATAGAGCTTTTATGCAAATGTTTTTAATATCGTGTGTGTGATATTTTCCAGTGTTGCATGTTTATTACACATTTATATGCAAATAAAGGTCATGTTAATGCCATATGAACCTGTGTACTAATTGTCTCAAGGGCGGCCTATACATGATATTATTATTATTATTATTAGTCTCACACACTAGTAACATCACATACTATAATTAACCTCAAAACAAAACCATACAGATGAGGATATATAGTACTGTAACTCTTCAATAAATATTCCTGTACTCTAAACAAACTGTACAATACCTCCAGGCTTGTCCTACACTTTCGTTAGCATACCAGCACTCGTTACTACCTTCGTTAAGTGTGAGATTATTAACCTTCCCTCCTGAGTAGTGGCAGTGAGAGGAGAGCTCCTGAGACATAAACATTGATCTTGTAGTTGTGTGTCCAAACCACTACACGAGATAAACTTATTTTACGTTCTGGTTACCTTTACTTTATACAGGATGACCACAAAACTTTCTGGCAGATGCAGGAATGACACAACAGGTTCTGGCAGACATAGGATTGCCACAACACGCTCAGGATGGAATTACAACAGCCACTACTCGTTATAAGTTCTGTTACGTGTTGTGACTCCTTAACCAACAGCAGGAACGCGTTATGTTTGTTTACTGACTCCAAAGACACGAAATATTGTGTTGTTTCGGGTTATGGCCGCCCTGGGAGAGTCACCACACGCTACGGCTACTTTTTTTCGTTCAGTGAGCGTTCATGGCATTAGAGTTTACCACACACACTCACACACACACACACACACACACACACACACACACACACACACACATAGAAAAAGACATACATACACTGATTTAGATGCTAAGGTTATATCATGTGTGATAAAAGTTTAAATTTTACAAACAGAATAAGATTATAAACCACAACGACATCATACAATATTTTCTCTCTGTGTGGTCAGTCAGCATCTGTTCTCGATCTCCTTTCATAGTTAAATCGTTTCATGTTTACTTATATATTCTAATTCAATTCTTATCTTGTTTAAAGCTGAGACGACCTTGTCCTCTGCTGACCTTACAAGACGACAAGCTGAAGTTTTGTCCGCACTGCAGGCACAACAAGATCTTCCTGACGGTGACCACGAAAGACATCATCCACCCCCACCCCCACCCACACCAACACCCCCCACCCACCCACACCCACAACCCCTCAAGGCTCTACACACATCACTGTTCCATCGCTGCCTTCTCGAGTTTACAATAAGAGCCAATTTAAGATCCCCGCCACGACACTGTAGACCTGAGGACCCGCTTCCAGCCTCCTTGATATGACGGTCATGAAGAACAATGGTGCGCGAGATGTTAACTAATGTAGTTACCTCCAGACAAGGCTACGGCCGGTGTGACTTGTGCCAGGGACCAGCTGGAGGGCAACAGGAGCCGCTGCTGGTGGAGGTGGGGGGGGGAGGAGGGGGGAAGGCAGGGAGGAGGAAGAGCGGGAGGTGGAAGTAGGAGGGAAGGGATGGGATAGGGGGAAAGGGAGAGATGAAAGATAGGAAAAGGGGAAGACAAAGAGGAAAGAAAAGGAAAGGGAGGAGACAGGGAGGAGGTAGAGAGAGGAGGGAAGAAGAAGAGGAGGCCCTGTGGGTAGGACCAGTGTAAGTGGCAGGGGGAGGCAGTGACGTCAAGGGGCTATAGGTGGGTTGCCGTACAGGTGTGTGGGACAACAGGTCAGCGACAGGACCAATTAGGAGCGACAGGTGTGACGAGATGGACTATACCTGTGATACAACGGAAATTATTGATTAGTTTACTGCAACATCAATAAGGGCTAAAGTAGTATGCAGCCAGAGAGACAGACAGACAGACAGCATCACCCTGCGACCTTGTTCAGAAACACAGTCATAATAACAAATAATAATCCCATTGATAACGTATTTCATAATTCTATCAACATGTAATATTAATGTAAACAAATCACACACACACACACCGATATTGCCTTATTACCAAACACATTTGACTAAAACCTGTGATTATAACCAACATTGCTCTACAAACCCGAACTTCAATCACTCACCAAAGGAAATATTAATAGTGTGAAAACATGTAAGGGAAATGGTACTGAAAGGTGATATTGGGAGAGGGGTGTGTGGTGGTGGTGAGAGGGGTGTGGTGGTGTGTGGTGATGGTGAGAGGGGTGTGGTGGTGTGTGGTGGTGGTGAGAGGGGTGTGGTGGTGTGTGGTGGTGGTGAGGGGGTGTGGTAGTGTGTGTGGTGGTGGTGGGGACAGACAAACAGATAGATAGCTAAACAGACAGACAGACACATCACACACACACACACACACACATCACTATAAAACACTCCCTCGCTGTGAACATAACATATAAAACACACAACCTGCCCCCCCCCTCCCCACCATCAACACCCGCGTATTTACATGCATATGAAACTAGGACATGATTTATGGCGCTAATTTGAACACCAGTGACGCTCTATCGTGAACACACACACACTATGGGAAGCTGCTCTGTCCGTCCACACAGCCACACTACACACTAGGTTAAGTCATGACAGTGATAAAACTCTTTCTGATTCCAATTTCGTGAAGACAGTGGCATTATTATTTGTTCATTCTCAAAACAAAAAAAATACGAATTTCCTTATATGATACACACAACATCGATGCTCGCAATTACATCAACTAATACTGATAACAACAGACAAAATTACAACTCGTACACGTAACAGTAAGGCGGGTCTCTTCGTGGGCACCAGGGAGTGTAAATTAGATCTTTCTCTGTGTCGGAGTAAACAACGTGAGACAGAACACAGTGTAATATAACAAGACAATAGCATTATAGCTTTTACCTCTCCCTCACCTTCCCTTCAATTTCCTCTTTCCTTCACCCTCTCATTCCCCTCCCCTTCTCCTCTCTCTTCACCCTCTCATCTCCCTCTCCTCTCCCTTCACCCTCTCCTTTTCTCCCATTCCCTTCAATTTCCTCTCTCCTTCACCCTCTCCTCCTCTTTTCCCCTCCCTCCTCCTCTCTTCCCTACACCCTCCCTTCCTCTTTCCTTCACCCTCTCCTCCCCTTCCCCTCTCCTCCTTCCCTTCCCTCACCCGACCCCCCCACACCCTCAGTACAGTGAATCAAATAAAAATGTCTAATAGTTAACTACTCCAAGAGACGATAGTTATTATGGCGTCAACACCCAGCCTCGACATGAACTACATCCGGGTCGCTGCCTTGCCTTCACTCCTCACGGTCACACCTTCCCGACAGTGTCTTAAGCCCGGGTAAGACTTCTTCACTCTCCTATAGAAGCTTCCATCCTTTATGACGTGAGTTTTAATTGGTTAACAGTGACATCATATTCCCCTGACAACTATAGCACTAACCAATCAGAATCCGAGGACTTGACTTACACCCAATCAAAGATATTATGTGCTTTTGCAACTGATATTTACTTTTTTTTATTGTCTGTGGAGGAAATATTTTTAGTACCATAGTATAAGGAGCGCCTGATTGAAAAAGATTTTAATGTTTAAACTCATATTAATATTAAATAACATCAGGAGTTAGTTATACCCGCGGTTCAGTCTCTAATTTTATGTTTTTATATTGTTATTTTTTAATTACTCTATACACGCGCGCACGCTCACACAGCAAACATACATAAAACACCTCGTCAAACTCACACACATAACCCCCAATACACACACTCTCTCTCAGGCTGTGGTATTCACTTAACCTCAGTCGTCGTCCTGACAGTAACAAGACACACGCACACACACACTCTTCCTGAATAAATCCATCGACCATCCACCAATCTACCTGAATATCCATGAACAATTAAGAGGTTAACCAGGTATATTTGATGGCTCATACTGGTTCAGTTTTATGGCTCAAGTAATATTCCCTCTCACAATATAGCTCAGTAATCTTTATCAATGTTATATTTACCGTCTCCACATATCACACTTGGTCAATACAGTGAGAAGGATTCAGTGCACGGGGTAGCTGCTTGTATGAGATGTATAAGAGGTGCAGACAGACAGACAGAACAGACAGACAGACAGACAGACAGACAGACAGACAGACAGACAGAACAAACAGACAGACAGATAGATACACCTACCTCCTGCGGGTTAGCTCCTAAATAACTCTTAAGTCTTAATTTACTCCCTTTAATGTCCTAAATAACTCATTAAATGTCATAATTATCTCCCGTAAGTTTTTATTAGCTCCCGTAAATAAAATAATTTCTAAAGAGTGAATAATTTCCTTTTTCTTCGACGTAATACACATTAATAGTCGCTGTAATAATGACAAAAAAATATAATCAAGCTTGACCTCATACATAATTAATTGGTTAACTGTAAATGTAGCCCAAGCTGATGTGTTTACGACTGACAAATTAATTACATTCAATAATTACATTTCAGGTGTCTGTTAATTACGTTCAATAATTACATATACGGTCACTGTTTATTACACTGAGAAATAATTACACATAGGGTCACTGTTCATTACATTTAATAATTACATTTTAAAATATACCATTACATAAGGTATAAACATTACAGTAATCGTAATTTCATGTTACATTCCATCTCATAACATCTGAGAGGTAACAATATAAACGTTTCAATTATCTATGTAAAAAAAAATAACAACAATATCAATTAAAATGTGTAATTGCTCTGTTGACTTTTTTTCTTTTCTTGAAACAATTGAAAGAGTTAATCTGAGTTGTAATAACAAATTCCGGTAACATGACAGAGTGAAGTTGCTTTTAGGAATACTCTCCATGGTAATTGTAAACTATCCGATTACAGTAATTTTTTTTAAATTATTATTTGTATTCTCTGTGTCTGGTTTATATTTCCAGTATGTAAGTTTATATCGGGTGTTATGTTACGGTTATATAATACTGATAGTCTTATTTTAGGGTTAGATAATACTGGTAGTCTTATATTAGGGTTATATAACATTGGTGAATTGTATCAAGGTCACACAAAACTTGGCAGTCTAATGTCAAGGTTACGTAACATTCGTAGTCTTGTATCAAGGTTACATAGTACTATTACTCTTATATATTAGGGTCACATAACACTTGGTAGTCTTATATCAAGGTTACATAGTACTATTACTCTTATATATTAGGGTCACATAACACTTGGTAGTCTTATATCAAGGTTACATAGTACTATTACTCTTATATATTAGGGTCACATAACACTTGGTAGTCTTATATCAAGGTTTATATATTCCCTTACCCGTTGTACTTATATACTTATAAAGTAACTTAAGTACATGTCTACATCCTCACTTATAAAATCGTGTGACCAATGACAACTTAAATCTTAAAAAGAAAGAAAATGAACTAAAATTGTCAATCACTAACTTACAAAATACCACAACTGTACTTGTTTATATGTCCTTACAGATCCATGTATCTCTAAATATATCAACCCCATGACTCTATGACAGGTGTATACAGGTGTCTGAATAACCCCTTACATACACAACCCCATGACTCTATGACAGGTGTGTACAGGTGTCTGAATAACCCCTTACATACACAACCCCATGACTCTATGACAGGTGTGTACAGGTGTCTGAATAACCCCTTACATACACAACCCCATGACTCTATGACAGGTGTGTACAGGTGTCTGAAGAACCCCTTACATACACAACCCCATGACTCTATGACAGGTGTGTACAGGTGTCTGAAGAACCCCTTACATACACAACCCCATGACTCTATGACAGGTGTGTACAGGTGTCTGAAGAACCCCTTACATACACATCCTCAAAATAACCAACTCAGAAAAAATCCAATATTCAATAACCAAGAAACAATATTAGTATGGGAGGTGACCTTGATGCCTCCCCACTCCCTGCTCCTCCTCCTGCATCGTCCAATAAGAAGGCGTCAGGGAAGGAAGGAAGGAAGGAAGGAAGGAAGGAAGGAAGGAAGGAAGGAAAGTCTCCAGGTATCCTAATTGCAAAAAAGTCTGTTGGCTGTCTTAATGGAAACTACATATTGTGTTTTCATTAGCGGGGAACAGGCGGGCAACACGTCAAATATCATGAGTTGACTTTACCTTTGGTTCTTCGTGTTTACCTGACATTTTTGATCACCTGTTGAGTTACGCGGATATATATATATATGTACGTGTACGTGTACGTGTACGTGTGTGTGTGTGTGTGTGTGTGTGTGTGTGTGTGTGTGTGTGTGAGCGTTAATTCATCGTTATGTTCTAATAAAAGTCATTTAAATATATCGTTCTGCGTTTCCTCTGTCCATAACCCGTAATTAAGAACATATAACACAAAACCATATTTTATCAAGTCTGTTTATTATCATGGTGTGTGTTCCCTTGCCTTTAATACAATGATATAATATACTTTTATAACCTAGTTTTATTCTGAGAGATAGTTGTGTGACTTACCATTCTCTTCCTCGTTCAGGTAATGCATCGTATACAAGCTTATTGGAAAGGATTTGATATGCTGTGTTCGCTATTTCTGAAACCTTGTACCTTGTCTTCAAAAACACCAACATAAGATGGTAATATGCTCTCTCTCTCTCTCTCTCTCTCTCTCTCTCTCTCTCTCTCTCTCTCTCTCTCTCTCTCTCACACACACAGTACTCATTAATCACTCATTCTGAAATTACAGGGTAAGGACTCAACTTATCAAGGAGTACATCACGTCACGTACTTTGTTATGTTATACTACAAATCATCTCTAATGTTGTCGGCTCTTAGCATTAATAGGAAGTTATAATATAGAAAGAATAAGTGTATATATTCTTGAAATTTATGGGTGAAGTGTGACCTTTAAAAAAAATTGTGTGTGTGTGTGAGTATGTATGCATGTGTATATGTTACGGTATATATATTTATGTATGTGTGTGTGTATATATAAGTGTATAAGCGTATATATGTAAATGTATATGTGTATAATTAAAAAACGAACACTTGCCCAGAACTTTCGACAAAATACACAGTAACCTCCGCCTCCTCTGCCCTCATTACCACCCCATACTGAAGACCTCAACAATATTACCAGATAAGACAGCTACCATACCCTCTCCTCGGCGACCTCTTCCTCAGGTGTACACGACCCTTGATTGGCATTTACCTGAAAAAGAAAGAAGTCATTAGAAGGTTTGAACATGATGATATCATTTTATGTAGTAAATGTTGAGAGAGAGAGAGAGAGAGAGAGAGAGAGAGAGAGAGAGAGAGAGAGAGATGGTGTGGGTAACAGAGGCTGTCACTTCAGCGTGTTTAGAATCTCCTTCCCTTCACTCACACTCCCCTCAACCCATTCCTCTCGTCCCTCCATCACCAAACACACCGACAGGAACATAACTGGCCAGACAGACAGACAGAGAGACAGACAGACAGACAGACAGACAGACAGACAGACAGACAGCTCACTTACACCCTTGAAATAGTCTGTTGTTTACTTTAGGTGGGATAATTATTTTGACAGACAGACACAACATCTGTTTTTCTTTCTTCCTCAGCAGAATGGAGTGAGTGGGAGGTGAGGGTGAGGTGAGGATGAGGTGAAGGAGGAGGAGGAGGTAAGGATGAGGTGAGGTGAGGATGAGGTGAAGGAGGAGGAGGTGAGGAAGAGGTGAAAGATAGGAGAAGGTAAAGGCGAGGAGACCCACTAATGACCACTAGTAGGTCGGCTCTCCTAATCATCAAGGTGAACCGCCCTAGGCCAGGTGAGGGGAAGGGCCACCCCTACCTGGGACCCGGGGAGGAGGGGGTGGTGGAGGGGACCCGAGGAGGAGGAGGGAGGTGTTAAAAGTGGAGGAGTGGGGGAGGAAGAGAGAAAGAGAGGAAGATAGAAAGGGAAGGAGGAAGGAAGAAAGAGAAGGAGGGAGAGGTGGGGGTCTCACACACACACACACACACACACCACAATCTAAAATTTCTTACATCGTTATAAAGATTTGTCCCCAAAACTTGTAGCAGCAACAGGAGACAACACCGAAAGCCACTAACTAACACGACAACTTTTTCCTCTAACTCTTTTACATTTGTTTCTTTTCTCACACTTTGTTTACAAGAATTTTTTGGGTCGTATAAGAAGTCATCGTCATTTTTCCATAACACAAAAGTCTTATATATAAAAATCATCTTCATCGTTAATTATAAAAGTCCTGTTGTAACTATATAAGATAACTATAATTCAGTGATAATTTTTAGCTGCATATAATCTATAATAATTACAATAACTAATACACTGCTCCCGGGGAACTAATGAGCCAACGAGTCTTCCCTCACGCGACTTTACAGCGGGCGGCCCACAACCTCCCGCCACAGATTAAGTTGTACACCCAGGAAATATATAATGACCTCGACGGCTCCTGCGTGTATACCACCACCACCAAGATGAAGTCATAGTGTGTGTGTGTGTGTGTGTGAGGATGGTTTGGCAGCTCAACACAGCAAGGACCTAATGATAATACCTGAAAGCTTGTCACGTAAATAATTTGGTGAATCTGGCCTATTATCACCGTGCAGAAGATCATCCATCACCCCTCCTGTCCCCCGTCTTATATATATATATATATATATATATATATATATATATATATATATATATATATATATATATATATATATATATATATATATATATATATATATATATATATACTGAAAGTCAGTAAACGAATAAAAGAATATCAGTTTGAACATCCAACATGTCCGAGGCAGGAAAAAATGTGACGGCATCTAAACTTACGTGCAAAAATGGAGCGAGTTTGCATAGTTGAATACTGCGACACATAATACTGCGGTGTGGGGAGCAATTTATGTGTGCGTGTTGAAGCTGCTGCCGCCGCCGCTGCACCAGCCAGGCTCAGTTGTAATATTCATGCAGCTGTTAATGATGCTCTACACCGCTGCTATCATTTAAAACACCGGCAGCCTGTGAGTGAGAGCTCGTAGGCAGGTCGTGCGGCTTATTCAAGGCTCGGAGTTCAGTGCACAAAAATTTGCCCAAGTGTACCATCGCGCCCCCTCAGGCAGCGTGGACGTGTACCATCGCGCCCCCTCAGGCAGCGTGGACGTGTACCATCGCGCCCCCTCAGGCAGCGTGGACGTGTACCATCGCGCCCCCTCAGGCAGCGTGGACGTGTACCATCGCGCCCCCTCAGGCAGCGTGGACGTCAACCCTTACCTGAGTGATCACCTCATGGCCACTGTTGTCATTTCCTAATTACTGATGGCGATTTATTACAAAAGTTGACAACTAATTATTGGTAATTATCGGATTAAATATATCCCTTTGTGGGTGTCTAATGCGTTTATCGCGTGTGTTGTCATAATCTTTATTCATTCCACTAAAACGACTGTGGACGTTCACATCAAACTATCTCTATACGCATTAAAAATATTACCACCAAGACAATTTATAAAACGTGGGGACGTGTGAGTCGCTTGTCATAACTACACATGACGAGACACACTCAGAGGCCAGCCACACGAGACACACTCAGAGGCCAGCCACAGATAAGTACACAAGGAATATGTCTCTTTTTACGAGGCTCCAAACCATAATTAAGTTGAGTGTTTACATGCGGATGCTGAGAGCCACTCATCCCTGGTAGTGTGGCGAGGCAAACATGTCACTGATCTCTCCCACTGTTTGTCTGTCTGTAACTACCTACAAAATCCTTATTGCGTGATACTCTAAACCAGCGTGACACTTAAAACCAGCCTGACATAAGAACATAAAATCGGAGGAAACTGCAGCGGGCCAATTGGCCCATACTGGCCAGTCCCATTTACACCTAACCCCTATTGCTCATATATCCATCCAACCTATGTTTGAAGCTATCCAGCGTATTCGAGTTAATGATGATGTTTGGTAACTTGTTCCACTCATCCACTACTCTATTTCTAAATCAGTGTTTACCTATTTCGTGCCTAAATCTAAATTTCTCTAATTTAAACCAGTCTGACACTTTAAACCTGCGTCACACTTTAAACCTAAAAAGTGTTCTAATTAAAATGGAAGTAACAATAAACTCTTCACTTCGCAAGACAATAAACGATATTGGGAAATACGTAAAGTTTATAACCAATTGAGTGTCAGATTTCCCTATAATTAATAAGTCAATCCATTAATAGTGAACCAATGCATTTTTTTACCAGTTAAAGACACTTCAAATACATAGAGAAAATAATGGTGGGAAACACGACCAAAAGCAGGTAACATCAGTGATAGTGTGTTGTATAAAAACGTGGAGTGTTGGCATGGGATGAATACTAAACGGCTGTGTGTGTGTGTGTGTGTGTGTGTGTGTGCTCTGTCTACCAGTCTCTGTAATCACTCTCACTGTTTCGAAAGCTTATACATTATCCAGTCAAGCTCAGTGTAACTAAGTCGTGTTGCAGTGCTGTGTGATTATACTTGGATCAACTTCGTCGTTTCTTTGTGGGTTTTAGATAGGGAAAAAAGGACAGTTTTCTTTTTAATTTTTGTTCGAGTCAAGCCAGAGAGAATATTGTAATTTATCCTATGTTAAGTAATTCCAAGTAGGAGTAAGGTAAGGTAAGGTAAGGTAAAGTTAATTTCACGTGTTCTTTAGTTAACTTTAAACAAAATCAAAATCGAAACCCAATTATCTCTCTGGTAAAATTAATTGGAACACACCCATACCAGCAAAAACTCATCCGAATTCTTGAAGGAAAAACTAAAAATCCCTGACAAGTTTGAGGTCAGTCCGTCCACTACATATATCGAGTCTACACAAACACAAATGATATTGACTTGTAAATCCCATCGTCTATATTTCAGTATATGACACCGGATGCTTTCATAATGGACAGATCACGTAGCTCCCATCCTGTCTTTTTACGATATTTTCCGATAAAACCTAATTGTAGAACTAGTTTAACTGTGGCCAAACTAAACTACCTTTAGCATGGCATTGACTTTTACGCCTGGTCACAGTATAGTGCCGGCAGATCCAGCATAAAACTGTCGGCTGATAATTGAACACGAGTTAACTTTTACAGTGGTGCGCAGGTGTGTGGTGGTGGTGGTGGTGCTTTGTCGCCACTGTCCAAACACACACAGACAGACACCGAGACACAACCTCCCCTACACACACACACACCCACACCCCCCACCCACACATACACACACCCACACCCCCCACGCACACCCACCCACACACGGTTATATTAAACACAATATTATGACAAAATGCTCCAGAGTTCACCTTGGCACCAAAACTCCCTCCTTCACCAAATAACAAAGTGCCAAAGGAGTCTTTCTTATAGGAGCTTAGCCATAGGAGTCTTAACCAACAAGAGTCTTACCCAAAGGAGTCTTACCCACAGGAGTCTTACCCACAGGCGTCTTACCCACAGACAGAAGAATAAATGAAACATAAAAAGCGATAAATAACATTAAAATCACAAGAGAGAAAAAGAAACTCAAGAGTGGAGGAAAACGACAGAAAAAAAAGACAAAAAACGAGAAGGAAAAAAATTAATGGTAGAGGGAATTGGCAGGATAATAACGAAGCCATAACACAGGGTACGGTCATTAGCACAGGTGGGACTAATTACTACGCTAATTACTGCGCTAATTAAAGGGGGTCAAGGCCACCTCACAGAGACTAATATAATGCTTTAAGCTGGATGGTTGTCAGGGATCTCTGCGAACCTGCCTACCTACCTACCTGGCTCTGATAGAATAAGGAAGAGGGGAGGAAGAAGAGGAGGAGGGAGAAGAGAAGGAAGGAAGAAGAGGTAGAAGGTAGGAAAATTATAAGGACGGAAGATGGAAGGAAGAGGAGAAGAAGGAGAGAAGGAAGAAGAAAAGAAAAAAGAATAGAAAAAAGGAAGAAAGAAGAGAAGTACGAAGGAGAAGAGGGAGAGGAGAGGAGAGGAGAGGACAAAAAAGGAAAAAAAATTATCATAAAAAATAAAACCACCACCACCACCACCACCTGTTAGAACACACTCGGGTTAATGGATCAAAGTGACCGACCGTAGTTATCGACTTTATATCCGGACATTGGTACTGAACTCTTATCAACTTTCTCTTAAAAAAAATGTAAATACAAAATAAATAAAATAAATAAACTAAACAAATAAATAAATAAATAAACCTTGAACCCACTCCATAAATAAACAGTCTACAGTGAAATAAATAATAGAGTCATCACAAGGTCATTAGGTAGTTAAATATTTTATTACATATATGGTTATAGGGATAATTACGATAGTAAATTAGTTTTCCCTGTAGATATATCTACAGTAATTAGTATAT
The DNA here is from genome assembly GCF_018991925.1 of Homarus americanus. Taxonomy (NCBI): domain Eukaryota; kingdom Metazoa; phylum Arthropoda; class Malacostraca; order Decapoda; family Nephropidae; genus Homarus; species Homarus americanus. Next base: position 44,150 of record NW_024736328.1, read on the forward strand.
ACACACTATGGGAGGTACAATTAATGTTGCCTATTATATCAAGGTCAAAATTAATAAACAGTGTGTAATATTTTTCCCTCATATTTTTAACCCCATTTAATCAACTAATATGACGGTAAATTATGAGGAATGGTAAATATTGTAGGTTTATTATATGTGCTATTTTAATGGTTTATTTTTTACGTTCACTTCCATGAGTTTGTTTTGATGTTCTCTGCCACATATGTAAAGTTTCAGTCCTAATACTTTTAATAACTTGTCTTCTTCCACTTAACATCCACTTTCTAGTTAGTTTCCTCCTTTCTGAAGCTTTTATGTTGACTCCGCCTTATCAACCTCTGTAATCTTCCCTCCTCCTTTTGAGTCTTAATCACAAGCCCCGTCTCCTTATTCAGGGAGTCTTACAGGAGTCTTAGAGGCCTTATCGTCAAAGCAGAATGATACTGTGAGCTGTGTATAACAATTGTGTGAAGAACTACAGGGTCTTCGTGTTTCACCCAATGTATTGCTTCATATCAGTGATGACAAAGACACAAGGACACGCACACACGGACACGCACAAAAGACTCATTGCATCAGCTTCACAACCAGTGTACACGATCAGTTCTGGAGACATCAGTTAAAAACTCCTTCATGCTGACAGCTGCTTTGTTTTTATCGTGTATCAGAGCCATTTTAAGTTCTTTATCGTTACGGGAGTTTTTCTGTAGTTATCTTACCAGTGTTTAGAGTCCATTAGAACATTCAGTAACACAGGTTCAGTTAATGATCCTACTGAGCCGCCTTCCAGGGATAATTATCATTCAGTGGTCTTTTTCTGTTCCTACTCAGGCAATGAAATTCATTTATTTGTTTAAACTCTGTAGTGACTTTAACATACGATTTATATTGCACGTAATGTATACAAATATCTGTACTTTTTGATTGATAACAATAAATATACGTATCAATAATTTGTATCAATGAGCAAAGTATTTGTATAAGTAGACGCATACAGGACACTTATATAACCTACAGTTGTTGTTTAGGAATAATACACGTACATTAATCTACTACATTATCTCTCCATCTTTGTATGTATGTATGTATGTATGTATGTATGTATGTATGTATGTAGAGTATGTTTCAGGTCAACTCCTAAAAACTACTTAACATACAACAGTCATAGCCTCATCAGGGAGCGTAAAGGTAAGATAAAATTACACAAAAAACATAATGCCCGAGGGAATGTGTGACAGCCTTGAGGAACGCCAGAATCACGTAGCCTGAGATGCAACTACAACTTACTATGTAAATCCCCTTCACTGTTATGAGGTCCTGTGGTGATATTAAACCTATTAAACCCGTACAGTGATTTATATATAGTAAAACCAAACGCGGTATAAAGCCATAGAAAGAGACATAAACAAACAATGTCCGAGTGTTTGGCTGTAAGTTACCGGCACCACAACACTCCGGGAGGCCAGCCCTGCCTAATGACTTCAGTTGTCGACAGAGGCGGCGGCCAGGTGGTAAAATGTCTTATATAGAGAGGAAGTTGGGCGATTGTGCTCTCTAAGCCGCCCCCAACCTCCAGTATACTGACTAAAGCTGCCCGCTACACCCCGCGCTACACCTACAACCCGACCTACACCCCCGACATACACCTAAGCTACACCTGACCTACAACCGCGCTCATAATACCACCGGGAATATATTTAACCTCAAGTATACATAAAATTATACATTAACACAGGAAACATAGAAGACTTACAGATACCCACCCACTAGATAACGTCACTTGTCAACAACATCAACGTGAAATTCAGTGGGACAGAGATCCACAGAGTAAGATCTACATAGTGTGGATGAGTCGTTGAATATAAGGGTATTACTATATACAGGTTGCATCGTAAAGGCATAAATGACAACCTAGACTGATGGAATTTATTTACAGGTCGCGTTAGAGTTGACCATCTGCAGGGTGAGGGGGCAGAGTATAGGTCGGGGGAGGGGGGGGGGAGGGTGGAATGAATAAGGCGTCACAGGTCTCGTCTCAAAGGGTTGTTCAATATATTCACCCAGTTTTCCCTCTCTCTTCAACCTTGAGAGAGATGTCAGACCTAAATTAATTTCAACATTTCATCAGAGGAATTAATCTGTTTGAATCTTTCTGATGTATACAAGACCTTAACTTGGTAATGTTTATTTCAACTAATATCGAGTTGATAGAATAATACTTTCAGCTAATATCAAGTTTAAGTAATTGTAAAGGTGATATTAGAATTCACAAACTCGTATAATATGAAAAAAGGAAAGTTTAGCCATTAACAACGGCTAATAACACTTCTCTATGTTCAACGAGGTTATAACAGGTAAAACGAAGAAGGAATAACCATCTAAAATTCACTCAACTTCACAACATTGTTTGACGAGACTCCAAATTCCATTCAGGTGTTCAACAAAGGCTTCACCTGTGAGCCAACCCAAAGACAGGTGCCCAGCCTCACCATTTATTGTTATGTATTAACAGTGAGACTTGTACACATTTATCATTGTTTACTACGAGAGCTTTAAAGGCTGCGTCAGTACCATGATATATATATAAACAACATATAGACGTCACGGTACACCTCCCCGTCACGGTACACCTCCCCGTCACGGTACACCTCCCCGTCACGGTACACCTCCCCGTCACGGTACACCTCCCCGTCACGGTACACCCCTGTCATGGTACACCTCCCGTCACGGTACACCATCCCGTCACGGTACACCTCCCCGTCACGGTACACCTCCCCGTCACGGTACACCTCCCCGTCCTCCCCGTCACGGTACCTCCCCTGTCACGGTACACCTCCCGTCACGGTACACCTCCCAACGTACACCTCCCGTCACGGTACACCTCCCCGTCACGGTACACCTCCCGTCACGGTACACCTCCCGTCACGGTACACTCTCCCCGTACACCTCCCCGTCACCAGTACCTCCGTCGCCCCTCCCGTCACGGTACACCTCCCCGTCACGGTACACCTCCACGTCACGGCCAGTCACGGTACACCTCCCGTCACGGTACACCTCCCATCACGGGTACACCTCCCCGTCACGGTACACCTCCCCGTCACGGTACACCTCCCCGTCACGGTACACCTCCCCGTCACGGTACACCTCCCCGTCACGGTACACCTCCCCGTCACGGTACACACTCTCACCTACACACTCAATATAAATCAGCCTCGACTACAAAACAACAAAGTTTACTTATCTTTTACTCTTATACGTTTGTATGTTAGGTTAGGTTATGTTAGGTTAGGTTATGTTAGGTTATGTTAGGTTAGGTTAGGTTATGTTAGGTTAGGTTAGGTTAGGTTAGGTTAGGTTAGAGAGGTGACCAGCCCCTTATCACGACCTCCACCACACCACAACGATGACCATAAGCACCACACCACCAACATCCATCCACCCAACAATACCCACAACATCCGAGCCTCTGAAACAAAAAACACACATCAGTACTGACCCAAAAACAATAGTGTGGGATCAGTCGAGAGGCCTGACAGAACACACAACTCTATCATTACTATACCAACGGGGGGGAAACATCAGCCACATAAGAGAGAATTCCTAGTAATCCATCCATTTACTAGACTCGTGTAAGCTCTGAGCCATTAGTTCACATCAACAATCTGTAAAAGATACTCAGATATAGCGAGGATGAATACCAGAGAATAGATCTGTGTTCCAGGATACGAATTTCCGCCGCGTTACAGAGATAAACGTGAATTTAACACACAAATGTAAATATTAAACTAAACTCTAGTCTCTAGCGTGTATCTGTTCACACCGACCAAGTCCCGAGTGTGAGGGAGAGAGATACTGTAATATATTTCAAGAGTAGATGGATGTATGGACAGGTATGGTGACACCTTGAGAGAGAGAGAGAGAGAGAGAGAGAGAGAGAGACATAACACTGAGTCGTCCGTGATGTTAGCCGTGCCGACAGGAGACACAATTAGCGCGGGGCAGGTCAATAAAGTGGACTGCTGCCTCCACGACACAACGAGGAATATCGAGGTATTTCTCACCCGAACGACCGTCCATTGTACGAGGCCACTACAATACACACTACACTACACTACTACACTACACTACACTACACTCCTGCCCGTCATACTCCATAGGCATATACTCGATGCCACAGGGTATATTAATGCCCCATCAATGAGTACACAAGGTGAAGATGGAGGAGGGAGGCGGGGCATAACTTTATTCCTTTCCACAAGTCCTTCCAAAATATCGTTTTGTGTTCTGTAACTTTGGTTCTAAAGGGCTTTAACGGGCTCTAACGGGATCTAAAGGGCTCTAACGGGCTCCAAATGGCTCTAAATAGCCAATACCTCACAGATTGTTACGAAGTTTATTGTAGAACTTAACACAACTCACTCGTCAGTAAAGAAAGATCATTAATTAATGTTTTTCATGTGACTGATCAACCAATCGCCTCTGTCTGAGTTAGTATTTTTTTTTGGAGGCGGAGATGGTGTACTGTACTCTCATTCATACAGACGACCAAACACCAACGTGAAGAGATAACACACACACGCCACTGTCATCAAACGCAATTGTTATACACAGACTTCAAAGGGAGACATATTACCCCCCCAACCCCCCCTTCCACGCCCACCCTCCACCCTCCACCCCAAGTGATATGACAAAACCAGTTAAGAGACATGAATGAAACTTGACAAGACATCCTTTACTTCATATTGTTACTCATCTCAATAGATTTAAAAATGTTGAGGAATAAAAATCTAAAAGTTATTACAGGATATTCTTCATAAATATCACACCAGTACAGATGATAACATATGTCTGGTATATATACGGCTGAGTTGACAAGTTATACCAGAAAGATGAAATATTATAGGTTATTTGGTAATACAGTACATAAATCAATAACAATCAGCCAACAAACATCAATGAAGAACAATCTACCAACAATCTATTAACAACAATCAACATTAATCAATCAACCAACCAACATCCATCAAGCATCACTCAACAATCCACCAACACTCAACAACCATCAACAACAATCAACCAACACTCAACAACCATCAACAACAATCAACCAACACTCAACAACCATCAACAACAATCAACCAACACTCAACAACCATCAACAACAATCAACCAACACTCAACAACCATCAATCAACAACCATCGACAGGCAAAAAAAAACCAAAAGACTACCGAAATAAAACAAACAAATATTGTATACATTAATAAGAGGGACTGAGCGGGGGATAATATCAGAGGCAGAGTAAATAATAGGAACATTGATCACGGGCCTCACCTGTAAGCCTCCACCAATCAACACAGCGCATCAATCACCGCAGGTAATCTCTTTATAATCGTCTTTAAACACCGTTGTAACGAGATAACTACACGAGAGAGAGAGAGAGAGAGAGAGAGAGAGAGAGAGAGAGAGAGTGTTCCGTCTCCTCCTTTCTCCATCTCCTTTTCTTTTCCCTTCAGACCTCTTCTCCTTTCTCCTCCTCATTCTTCTTTCAACCGTAGCCCTTCCTCTTCTTCCTCCTACTTTCTCCTCCTCCTCTCCCTTCTCCTCTCACTTCCCCTCTTCCTCCTTCCTTCCCCTCTTCCTCCTCCCTCCTCTTCCTCCTTCCTCCTGCTCCTCCTCTTCCTCAATACCATCATCATAACACTGTCTCCCCCGCTGGCAAAATTATGGAGATTCTCAGGACACTTGATGAGCGTTTCATCCCTCACTCATCATTCACCTCTTCTTCACCTCTCATCACCATTGTCACTACCTGTATTATCACCACTGCCATCATCACCACTGCCATCATCACCACTGCCATCAACATCATTGCCATCATCACCACTGCCATCATCATCATTGCCATCATGCCATCATCACAACTACTATCACTATCATCAACACCACTACCATCATCACCACACCATTATCACCAGTACCATCAACAACACCACTACCATCATCACCACTGCCCATCTCTCCACTACCATCAACACCACTGCATCATCACCACTACTATCACCACTATCATCAACACCACTGCCATCAACACCACTACCATCATCACCACTGCTATCATCACCACTACTATCACCCCTATCATCAACACCACTACCATCAACACCACTACCATCATCACCACTACCATCATCAACACCACTACCATCATCGCCACTGCCATCTCCCCACTACCATCAACACCACTGCCACCATCAACACCACTACCATCAACACCACTACCATCAACACCACTACCATCATCACCACTGCCATCATCAACACCACTGCCACCATCACCATCACTATCCTTACCAGTATTGTAAATGTTCCCTGACACACCTAGCATAGAGAGAGGCAGTTTATATGTGATGCTTATTGACACAATCTGTATAGTAACACGTCTCTCTCTCTCTCTCTCTCTCTCTCTCTCTCTCTCTCTCAACGGCGGAAATTTCGGAATCTCATATGACCCCCCGACCCCTTCCCTTTACCTACCTGAAATCTTCCTCTCCCCTTTCTCCTCCATTTCCCTTCACTGGTCCATCCTATTCCTTTGTGTACCCCACCCCTTCCCCCCTCCCCCTTCCCCTCTCCCACTCCCCTTTTGTTTTTCTTTTGTTTTTTTATTTACTGGCCTTCAATCTATGAGAGTTATTATTAAAGCCGAAACAAAAGGAAGGGCAAAGAAGGTTGGGATACTGAGGGAGGTACAGGCAGTAACACAGACGAGAGTAATTCTTATTGTTTGGTTACCGATGGGAGGAGCTACGCCATCGACATTCTTGATGTTTGTGGTCTTGAAGCTTGTGGTCTTAAAGCTTGTGGTCTTAAAGCTTGTGGTTTTAAAGCTTGTGGTCTTGATGTTTGTGGCCTTGAAACTTGTGGTCTTAAAGCTTGTGGTCTTAAAGTTTGTGGTCTTAAAGCGTGTGGTCTTAAAGCTTGTGGTCTTGATGTTTGTGATCTTAAAGCTTGTGGTGTTGATGTTTGTGGCCTTGAAGCTTGTGGCCTTAAAGCTTGTGGTTTTAAAGCGTGTGGTCTTGATGTTTGTGGCCTTCAAGCTTGTGGTCTTGAAGCTTATAGAGCCTCAGTGGTGTTGTGTTAAATGTTTTTGTTAATGGTGGAAATTGTTTGGGTCTTGTCGTGAGAACGTTTATATGTTGTGGTCAGGTCAGGTCAGGTCAGGTCAGGCTTAGAGCATGTAGGGGTATAAGCACTTCCCGAGGCCCTCTCTCTCTCACCTCTACACTTCCTTTAGCTCCCTCCCTCCCACCCCTGACCCCACCCTTCCCCTCCACCCCCCCTTTCCCCCACCAGCCTTGACCCCCTCCCCTCCCTTCCCACTCGCCCGGACACACACACACGTATTTGTATTAATGGAATAATCCTCAAAACACCGCTGACTGATGGCTGTATGAGCATTAGATATAACTTAATGATTATACATATTATATTAGTTATATAATCGAACATCTGCCTGTGGTAATGGGTAATCTCCCCCCTCACCCCACCCCCACCTACTCATCCCCTCCTATAACTACCCTCCCCCCCCAAAGAAAACACTCCCTACCTCCCCCGTGAGTAGGAAGCAATAGGGTGTTCCGCTGTTGTTGATATCCCACACACTATCCCACACACTCTCCCACACACTCTCCCACACACTATCTCACATACTCTCCCACACACTATCTCACACACTCTCCCACACACTATCCCACACACTATCCCACACACTATCTCACACACTCTCCCACACACTATCTCACACACTATCTCACACACTCTCCCACACACTATCCCACACACTCTCCCACACTATCCCACACACTATCCCACACTATCCCACACACTATCCCCACTTATAACCAACATGTTCAACATTTTAGAGCCCAATATAAGCAGCTTTACTGTGAGGTTATATAGAGCATTATCACCTCCAAACACTCACACATCCTCTCTATCACACACACATACACTACTACTACTACTACTTTTCTATCACTCGAGTATGACGATCATCCAGCTATGATACAATGATATGAGTTATTAAGGATGTCACCTACGTTGGTGACTTTTGAGTTGACTAAAGAGGCCGATACGGGAACAGCAGGGTCTGTCACAGATGTTGCACATGTGGCGGGCTACATCTAGTGCGGGAGGTAGGGGTGGCAGAATTTTTCCGACGTTGGGGCTTGTCTGCCTCGTTTTGCAGTCGGGCTAACTCGAAAGTATTGACACCTTCTTGTATGGTGCTCCTCCACACACACACACACACACACACACACACTACCATCACCTCATCACCGACACCGGCCCCTACTACCACCTGAGATCCCCTGTCCGAGAATTGCTGTTCGACACCACAACCGCATCCAGCCCATACGTGCACGAACTGATCGCTATATCCCAACCATTGTAAACAATAACATGTAATAAATCAGTGTATTCACTCCCAGTAAACACTGCTCCCTACACTGTCACTATGTTGACACATGTGAATTACATATAAAATTATTTCAAACAATTTTCAGTTAAGCTGTTAATTATTATTATTATTATTATTGTACACACACACACACCAATAATCCCTACATCGTGTGGTCTAACGGGAATGGAATACATTAAACGAGAAACAGGAAACACACACATCAAGAATACATAAAAATTATTTCAAACAATAGTTAAGCTGTTGAACAATACCACGTAATCCTCTCTATGTCAAGTGTGCATTAACTCCTATGTATATTTATGTGGTCGTGTGGGAGGCGGGAAATGTTGTGGTTGGGTGGGGTTGGTTGGGTTGGTTGGGGTTGGTTGGGGTTGGTTGGGGTTGGTGGGGTTGGTTGGGGTTGGTTGGGGTTGGTTGGGGTTGGTATCGTGGTGATATGGTCTCCAGCACGCCCACACACCTGACAGGTAAACGTGAAGTATATTGGACCAGTCATAAGGTCACATAACACTGTCTGGGGGAACGTGTTGTGAGACGTGTTGCTATAATAGTTTGTCTTGTCATTTATCTCACCTTCTATTAGTATTATCATTAGTATTATTGAGCCGTATTGAAGGGGTTAAGACTTAAAAAAACACCTCTTTAATTAACGTATCTCACCTGCTTACACCTGGATGGCAGCCTCAGTATCTCCCATGACCAGGTGAGTCGTCTTATATCCAGTTATGATTAAAAAAAATTTATCCCTCTTACTTTTTTTTAATGAGTGGTGGTGGGGGGGGGCAGTGAAAGGTAACCACTGTTCTAACTGCCCAGTTCACTTTAATTGCCTCGTTACATTACTTACTTTTTTTTCGTATTTTTTTGTCATTGGCTAAACGGTGAAGTTAATGTGAAGTGATTCCCGGGATAAGTTTATTCTGTTAATTCTTTTGCGATTCATCACATTTTGTTTTCTTTTTGGGGGACTTTTTTCATCATTGTTGCCTAGAGGTTAACTGACTGGCTGACTGACTGACTGACTGACTGACTGATTGGCTGACTGACTGACTGACTGACTGACTGATTGGCTGACTGACTGACTGACTGACTGATTGGCTGACTGAGGGTAAGTGTTAGTAGAGATGGTGCAGTAGACGACGAATTGTATGACTTATTGAATTGGGTCAAATCACTCACTGACTGATTAAGTAGACAGGTCGAGGTCACTCAGTGTCGACTTTTATATAATTCAACAATTTCCTTAATGATCCATGTTCTAATTAAACACACACACACACACACACACACACACACACACACACACACACACACACACACACACACACACACACACACACTGTCGTTATTTTTTCCATTGCATCACTACGTCCACTCACTCTTTTATCACAAACACAGGAGGATTAATGTACACACACACACACACACACACACACACACACACCCTACCCACACAATTGTCTACAGGACCCAGTGGTTCTTTCTCTTCACACACTCTGTCTCCTCTTGCGAGTTTTCCATCCAACTTTTAAATTGTATAACTTAACCATAACTTGTACACCTAACCTAACCTAACCTAACCTAATCCAACCATAACTTGTACACCTAACCTAACCTAACCTAACCTAACCTAACCCAACCATAACTTGTACACCTAACCTTATATAACCTAACTTATTTCCATTAAGTCATTCCAATAAAACCAAAAGTTATCCCCATCATGTAAACCAGTTAGTGGGGTTTTAAGGCTAATTGGACGATTATCCTTATGTATGTATGTATGTATGTATGTATGTATGTATGTATGTATGTATGTGTATCTAAGTGCGTGTATGCGTATCATCTAGAATATCAGTGATTATCTACAAACAAGCTTTCTTCCTCCTCCCGTCCTCCCCCTGTCCTCCTCCCGGTCTCCTCTCCTCCTCCCGCCCTCCCTCTGTCCTCCTAGCACCGAATAAGCTGGAGACGCCTCACAAGAACACCATCAGTAAACAACCCGGGGTGTTATCGCGGCATGAACTCCAAAAGGACACAAACGACCCTGGAATGGTACTGTGATAATGGCCACCGAAACCTCCTCCAAGGGGGGGTCAGAGAACAACCTCCTTGGACTACTACAGGCAGGTCTTAGAGTCGGGGTGGAGCGGCCATTACCACATTTTATGCTTGTAATAAAGGCAAGGGTCTAGTTTCATGAGGGTATATTCTTTGGTCAGTTACCCCCTCTCTCTTCCTCCCTACCAGAGAGAGTGGGAATTAGCCTAGCATATGTTTATCTCTTAATAGTGATCAGTTTAGGAGTGTTGAGTGTTTTGGTATTTGAGTGTGTTAGTATTGTGTTGAGTGTGTTGGTATTGTGTT